>NC_141763.1:37975704-38144142 GCF_982258835.1 Parasteatoda tepidariorum
TGAATCCTATGTATCTTTATCTTTCTTAATATTTTAAAGTGATATTAGCGAAGCTGTAGTGCAAAGTGAACAAAGTAGAACTTCTACAAAACTTTTTTGTGACAAAATATAAAGCAAAGCATATTTTTCACTCAGAATTGTTAATTTTAAAACACTTTATTTTAATCATGGTTAAAACATGCATGAAAAATGTGTTTTAAACATGTTTTTTTTAAAAATTAATTCACTTTCAAACTTATTGTGTTGACATTTTCCATTATTCTGTTGGCTATGCCTATCGGAAGATATTGATAAAAAAAGTTCTTGTTATTATTTAACAGTTACCTCAGCTGTATGTTCAACTGCAGGATTAGAAAAATGTATTCTTGAACATTTGTTTTTGTACATTACTAATAAAAAAAGGAATAGTTCGGGAGTTACAAAAGCTGTAAAGCTTATAAAAATATTCAAAGCTCTAAATGAATAATGTCTCATTATATTCTCAAAGAAAATGCTGTTTGAAATAAAGTACTTTTTTTAAAAATAAATCAACAATATGCATTTAAAAAATATAATATTGAGCAATTCTAAGTTGTTTTTTTAAAGAAAAATATTAAGCTTTTTTTAAAAAAAATTATTAAAAAAAAGCGTTTTTTTTTCAATCTTGGCTTTATATTTTTAAAAGTTAAAAGCATTATATAAACATAATAATTTTAAAATTACTCGTCAGAGTAACGTTTAATCACATTTTTAGCTTCATGTCAAACTCTCCTACTTTAAAAATGTAATTAAGAACTTTTCAAAATAGAGACTTAAGCTTATTTTAAAATCTTTAATGACAATTAAATGCACATTTAAATATTTGTTAAGAAAGTATTGTGGTGAGAAAGTATTAAAGCAGAAAATGTGAATAAAGCACTAATAGTCTTTGCTTTAGTTTGCATATTGCAAGGTATAACAGTTTCTTTGTTGCAGAGACGTTTTTAAGGATGGGCCCCAGTGGGCCTTGGCCCAGGGCCCCGAGTTCAGGTGGGGCCCCCAAAAAATCTGAAATCTCATTGCATTAATTGTTTTGTTTTTTAAATTCTAAATTTTTAAATTTATATCTAAAGAGGGCCCCCTGATCCCACTGTCGGATGATTTTCAAAATCTAATCGAAGTGTTTACAGACATAAAATAATTGTCACTCTTCACTTTTCTAACCAAAAGAGCAATAAAACGCTCTTTAGATGAAAATATCCCCACTTTCGTAGCTACCACCCACAGAGTTGTCAAATAGCCTCCTCACTTTACACTGTGAGAAAATGTTTTTAGCTTCTTTATATTGCCTTGGGGCTCTTTTTTCCTAACTTCGGAAATATCAGATATCCACAGAAACACCCTTATGTCTGATTTCTGGTCATAAATTTCTGCGAAGAAAGCATTTCTATGGCTGTAAATAGGGGGAGGGTCTTGCTAGAATTTCGTTGGGTCACTCTGTCTTGAGATTTCCATAGTGTCTTTAAATTGGGCCTCGTTCAATTCTAAATTTTCTTTCTTACAAAATTTAGATATTTTTTCTAATTTATTAGAAAAACTTTTTTTCCCTTTACTCTTCCTAAATGTTTCAACTAGCCTAATTGTTTAATTTACTTAATTAATGTAGTTAATTTTATTTTGTTATTTTTCAAATTAATCGTAAGAGAATCCGTGAACTAGAAATTTCTATACCAAATTTTCATAGGATATTAGGAAGAAATAAATCTTTCACGTTGGAGGTAAGCAAATGTTTTTATTAAATCAATTTTGGTTGTGGTTAGGGAAAACGTGAAAGGTTTGTGCAGTTTTTTATACATACATTGTGATTTTTTTGTTTATTTATTTAAATGGTCGGTCACTATTCAATTCCCTCCTTGACTGGCCTATCTGCCAAAACTCTTGATTCTGTCTGTTCTGGATGAAATTGAGATAACAAATGTAATTTTATTTTAATTTTACTTACTGCTAATAGTCAGAAACAGCATACGATTTTGTTTAATAGAGCATTGAAATCAAATGATCATCAGCTAAACAAGAGAAAAAAATTGTTTAAAACTCCTGTATGACCAAATTTTCCATTTCCCCCCTAAATATGAATTATGTTTAATTTGCAATATTATATTTCGCACACAAAATTAATTTATTTAGTTAGCTTGGCATTTTATTGTTTATTGATCACATTTGCTTCTATTTTTAACTCCTTGATTTTTGTTGTTATTATGTGTTTAAAATTAATAAGGCTTCTCAATTTTTTAATTAATAAGGCTTTTAAATTTCCAAATCAAAGTCGTAACAATTTCTTAAAATTGTAAATCGAAACTATATGTGAAATTTTGACAGCTTTGTTTTTATTTTAAACGTATACATTTAATTTATTAAAATAAAAATAAGTAAAAAAATGAAAAAAATATAAATAAATGCCTGAATGAAATAAAAAACTTCGTTGTCATACAGGGCCGGATTATACCTTTCGTAGGCCCTAGGCACAGAGCTGGATTATACCTTTCGTAGGCCCTAGGCATAGCCGTTTTTGCCCCCTCCCATTCCTCCCCTCTTTCCCCGCTAAAATTTTCTTGCATATTTTTTTTTACATTTTTATTAATATGGGTTTTAATTTACGAATTTGTTTATCTAACTTTATCTGCAATACCGACATACTGCCGATATTGCAGTTGATATCGATAATACCATTTTTGGTGAAAATTTACTCTTCCGATTTAGAGGAAAACTTTGTAGATGAATTTTTACTATTTTCAAATTTGTATGAGCATAAATCTGCACAAGAAATGTTGAAGGCTCAAATTAAAGATAAACTTGTGAATACTTTTCCTAACGTTCACATTGCATTAAGAATATATTTGTCGATTCTTGGATCAAATGCAGAAGGAGAAAGATCTTTCTCCAGATTAAAATTTATAAAAAATTATTTGCGTTCAACAATGAATCAAGATCGTTTGGCATCTCTCGCACTTATGTCTATTGAATACGACATTTTGCGTAGTTTGGAATTCATATTAGATCATAAGATTCTGCAAAATAATTTATTACCGAAAAATATTATATTTTTATTTGTATCTTCATAATTTTGTGCAAAATACACTTGTTGTTTTTAAAGCTAAATTATTTTGGTCAATAAATTTTTTTCTCCCAAGTTTTTCGTAGGCCCCTGAATTTCGTAGGCCCTAGGCACGTGCCTAGTGTGCCTATAGGATAATCCGGCCGTGTTGTCATATCATTTTTTAAACAATTCGAGTACTAATAAATGATTTAAAAATAAGCAAATTTTTAGTTTAAAAGGTAAAAGAGTTTTTGATTTGTTTAAAAAGTAATTATGCTCCATCATTCGATCATGAGACTATTTAATATCTGTTCCTAAGGAATCTTGTTCAGAATTCTTTTTTATTTCACTTTATTGTAAAAATGATATATTTAATACTTTCATGTGATATGTTGCAGTTTAAAATACCTAAAAGATGACCGAAATTGTCAATAAAAAAAAAAACAGTTAATACTTTTGAACATGAATTTAAATAACTCCATACGTTTTGTTTGACTATCTCATTTTATATTATCGCAGTATTTAGAGCAGACAGTTGCTTGTGGGTGGGGATGATATAAGTAAAAAAAACAAAATCTATTTATGCCCTGAATATTATATTTTTAAACTTCTCGCAAAAATGTAGTAAAAAATAACTGTCGCAAACAAATTAAGTAAGTGCGAAACAAAAATGATATCAAAATATGCTGAATCACTAGTGAGACAGGTGGGATGAAAGACATCGAAGCCAATTTGATTGAATAGTAAAACTGGAAGGTGTTTCTAAAATCTGGAAATCAATCAGGATTCAATTTGTTTTTGTCACAAAATTTATCAGGGGCTATTCATTAGATTTCAATATTGGATATGTTTTTTCTTTGATTAAATATTAAACATTAACACATATTTGTCTTTTAAAACCTTTCATTCTATAATAAAAATAATTATTCTATAATTGTTATTCTAAAACTAATTGCTAATTGATATAAAGCTACAGTGTGTTCCATTGATATATTAAATGTCTTCTATCGGCGGCACCCCGACATTGCGATTAAAGTTTATTAAGGTAATTACTTACACTATAACCTGAAAACAGACTATTTTTAAAATATTTAATTAGAGTAATGTAGAGTTTTCATCATTTTATCATTATCAGTCTTAAATAAGGTTTTATATTCGACTGTTAGATTTGCAGTCCTTGTGTTATATCTAGTCTAGTTTTTAATTTATTTTTGGTGCATATAAATTAAATGAATATTCATTTTCAGTTTATAAACACATTTTTATAAGCTGAAAATGAATAAGATAAGCAGAATTATGGTTTACTTCTAAATAAACTGAATATACTTGTTATAAATGTTAAAAATGGTAATTTGGAAAGCATTTTTCAAGAATGTCAAGTATTCAAATGACTTAATTTATTAATAAATATTTAAAAAAAATTAAAAGAATATCCGCAAGGCAGGTGTGTATATTTGGGGCTGAAGATTATGAAATCTAACACAAAACTTGTGATCGTGGATTCTATTCCAGCAGATGACAGTTTTTAATTATTATTTCTTAATACAGGAAAATGTTTTTCTTGTTATTTTTAAGTATGCATGTTAAAAACTAATAATTTAACAATTATTTAAAAAACTAGAAGACCATTTACATTTTGAAGATGATTAAATTTAGGCAAATTAATAAAATTGGTACCAATCAATAAAATTGGAGAATTGGTACCTGCCGCAGAGTTATTACTCAATAAAGAAGGACTCAAGAAGGGATAGAGCATTCCCCTCCGAATGAGGGGCACCGAGTTCGAATCCCAGTGATTGCTGATAGATATGAATTCCACACCCGGCTTTAACCGACCACAGTGCTGACGTGAAATATCCTCAGTGGTAGGCGGATCATGGGTTAGAGTCCCCTTGCTATCAGACTTTGTGGCTTTACTCTCCATGTAACTCAAATGCTGGTTAGTTCCATCAAAACGTCCTCCATGACGGCAAATATTTCTTCCAATACTTATCCCGAAGTTCACTTGTATGAACCGTTCAAAATTACAAGGCTACGGAGTTCAACATTAGTAGTCGTAAACTCGAAATTGGGTAGGCTGTTCAATGACTGTTATAAAGTAAACTAATAATTTGGCCACGATAGCTTGGTTGGTTGAGCTATGGACTCCTGTTTGTGAGAATGGGAGTTCGAATTTAGCCGGCCGAATAATACCCATGTATAAAATGGTGACTGGTGCACATTAAATCTGTCGGGGTCATAAACTCCTCCAAGTTTTCAGAATAATTCAATACCTCTGAGTACTGATCCAGGAGTTTCCTTGTCTTCTGGATTGGTTTTAAAATTTCAAGGCTACGTAGTTAAACATTGGCTCAAAATTGAGTCAGTTTTTCAACAGCGATTATAAAAAAAGACTAATAATCAAACTGTATTTTCTTGTATTCTTTCTAACTCCTTGCATATTTTCTACACAACTTCATAATTTGATGTTTCATTTGAAGTCTTAAAGATTTTGAGCTGCAAAGCAAAATGTATGTCTTTCAGGAAATTGATTTTGATGATGTGATAGAAGATTCACCTCTCAAAAAGTGCGAAAAGTATTGTTACCTTAAATTTTCGATAAAAATAATGTATATAAGCTTTTATAATTAATTTATATGTTTTCACTCTTAAAATAAAATAATTTTTAAAAATTATTCAAAATGATTTTTTTTTTCTAAATTTTCTCATGAAGGGCCCCCAGATAATGACAGGCCCAGGGCCCCTATAAACATAAAAACGGCTCTGCTTTGTTGGGTAAGATAGTATTATTTTTGTATTTGAAATTGTATTGAGAAAGTATTATTTTTGTATTTGTGGGGCTTTTTATAAATTTTAAAAAGCATCCAAAGACTTTTTCTGAATGTATATTTATTTCTGTACAATTTCTGTTGAAGATAATTAACAATTTTTAACTTATATTTTATAATTTTTCTTTTCAGTTTATTTCAGAGTCAGCCTTGCCATAACAAATTTACCTTATCAGCCTGAATTGGAACAAAAAACCTCAAATGAATTCAAAAGAATAGCAGAGGAAATAACGTTAGGTTTAGAAGGACTTTACAGGACAATTCCTGGCCAACAGGCAGTTACAGTTCTATCATTCCAGTTAGTCATTTTTTTCTTCTTTGATTTTGACTTTCATAAATTGTTTTCAATGTTTGAATGTCTTGACTAAATAAGTTATCACCCTGTATGAAATTCGAATGTACTTTTCAGTGTTTTAGACTACTATGTCTACTGCATAAATTATTCCATAATGGTGTTTAATGGAACTCTAGGGCTTTGTGGAAGAGTTAAAGGGATACCACGAGTTAGTACTTTTTATAACCGAGGAGTTTTTAAACCTCAAATTATGTTTAGATCCAACCTATAATTCATAATTTATTTAATCTTTTAATTTGAAATTATATCAAGAAAATGCCAAAGAAATACAAAAAGTACTTTTTGAAAGAAAATATAATATTCCTTATAACAATATATTGAACAGATTAAGAAAAGAAAAAAACATTTATAAACTATTGCTTTAGTATTTCCCATTAGGCTTATCAAATCAAAATAAAATTATTATCTTTCTTAAAAGAATATATGTTTCTCTCAACAACATTTGTTCTCTCAACTCAGCTTATTTGTATACACCCAAAACAAATAATAACTAGACTAAATTTAGCACAAGGACTGGAAATTTACCTGTGAACATAAAACAAAATTTAAGATTATTAATAATAAAACAACTAAAAATCTTCATACCTCTAATTAAGTATTTAAAAATGGTCTTTTATAGGTTATAACAACAATTCACAACAATAATGACAGTTCACAATTACATTAATAAACTTTATTTATGAAGTCAGGGCTCTACTGAAAGAAAATTGATTATTTAGTTTTCAAGCCGAAAAACTGGGAACCGCTGGTATAAATTATTATGAATGGATTAGAATGTGTGTTAAAAAATTGCTTTTCATTAAAACTCATTTATTAACTTTTTTTTTAAGATTTAATAGTAGAGTCTTGTAAACTGAGAAATAAAAATTTGTTCAGACGTATAAAATTTTTAAGCCTTTTGGACCAGTTACTAAAATTTCTTAATTTCTACTCTTGTTGCTTTATAATATTGGATATTTATTGCACTTTAAAAATAAATGATGATGTAAATTTCCTCATGTAGCTAGACATGTGAAATTATAATCAGTTCGATACTTTATATTCTATCACAGACTCTTGTTTAGGTACTAAAAAAGGTACTTATTGAAATATTTTTAATTACGCTGAATTTTGTTATAATTTTTTTAAATAACACAACTATTTATAATATTTTAGAAAACTACATTCCACAAGAGACCGAGGTGCTCTAGTCCAATTAGATATTGGTTCTCTTGGCAATGATAATGAAGCAAGTATTGAAAGAGTATTGCGAGATGCCATAAAATCTGGTTCCATCGCAAGATATTCGATTTCTCCAGAGAACTTCTCTGTTCGAGAGTTTGGTGGTATGTATAAGTAGTAGAAAAAATTATTTTATTTAAAAATATTTGAAATGAAGTCTTTTTAGCATATCCTTTTCATGGGAAACTTTTTTCGAAAATGTTTTCTGTTTTTTTTTTTTTTTTTTTTTTTTTTTTTTTTTTTTTTTAAACTTTTGTTGTCTAGTAAAATAATACCCATAGATTCTTTGAGAAATAAATTATTCAACTGCAATAGTTTGTAAGCTGTACAAAATTTGAAAGCTAATTGTAAAATTTATAATTGATAGTGTGAGTGTTGATTTAGTCTTTACTTTAATGTTCAGAAACTATAGCTTTTTAATTAGCTGGTTGTGAATTATAGTCGTTAGTGTAACAATTAAATAAATTTGTTGAAGTAATATCTAATAGATTTTTTAAGTAGTATGCACAAAATAAAAAAAAAATGGATTGTCTTAATGACTTTCATATAATTGAATTGTCAGATACTAAATTGCAGTCCTAATTATGCAAAAGGCTGTCCTAAATTAAATACTGGTTAAACAGTAGAATAGGGTACCCATTGGATTTGGCACTGTAACTTGAAGCTTCAATGTAAATAATCAATTTTTCTATAATTTCTATCACCATTTCTCATTATTAGAAAGCCTCACTTTTAAGTCTTTTTTCCTGTTTTTCAGAAGAACATAAAAAAAAAAAAAAATTACAGAAACTGAGAGGGGCCCCCTGTAAAACTTTTATCATTATGCTAATAAATTTGTGCAAACCTTATTTTAAGTTTCAAATTCAAATTTAAAATTATATACTCTTTGAGTCAAAATTTTTTTTCCAATGGATTTAAATTCTTGTTCCTAATTTATGAGAATAACCAAAATATGGGAGATAACTGCAGACTGGAAAATATAGTTCCATTAGTTTACACAGAGTGGCTAAGAATATGGACTCTTAAAAATTTTCCTTCTC
This sequence comes from Parasteatoda tepidariorum, assembly GCF_982258835.1. Taxonomy (NCBI): domain Eukaryota; kingdom Metazoa; phylum Arthropoda; class Arachnida; order Araneae; family Theridiidae; genus Parasteatoda; species Parasteatoda tepidariorum. Next base: position 37,984,204 of record NC_141763.1, read on the forward strand.
AGGTATTTTTGCTATGTCTCAGGAAATGTTTAAGGGACACAAAAATATTTTTTTGCACGAAGATAATTGTATAGAAAATTGTTTTCTTATTATTCACAATTTTCTGTTCTCCAAATTAATATGGTTAAAGAATATTTAAGTTTAAAACCTAATTTTTATTTAAGTTTAAACAATGTAATTTTTAATGATTAAATCTAAGATTTGAATGAAAATAGTTCTTGGGAATTACACTCTCAATGTAATTAATTAGCGTAAGAGTTTTTTTCTTCTTCTGATTTAATGGACAAATTCTTTCAATTTTTCCATGTTTTAAATTTTTTATTTCATTTGAATTTTAATAATTAATGAGCAGCAGTAAGAAAATCTGTATGAAAAGCATGAAATATCTAATTTTGTGTCATTTTTAAATGAATTTTTTAAAAAATATTTTTGTGCTCATAAATAAATATTTCTGCAATGTTTTAATTCTTTTAGAAGATGCTGGAAGGTCTTTACAACCTGAGTCCTGTCGCATTGATGAATTGAGTTGTTCGTCTGGTGAATGCATTAGTATAGAAAAACGATGTGATGGTACAGAAGATTGTAGAGATGGGTCAGATGAAGTTGGCTGCCGTAAGTAGATATTTATGTACTTTCAAAAGTAATTTTAAGATGCCAATGTATAGCGATCTCTATGTGTGCATAAATAATAGCTTAGATTTTAAACACTAGGAATTTAGATGTAATGAATCAAATTTTTCTGAATGTGGAATAAATTTTTTTCCTGTCCGAGAAATCTACATTGTCTATTTTCAAAGTTTGTATTTAAAAAATAAAATGCAAGAATGATGAATCCTTTTAAAAATTTTTTGTAGACAATCCCGCTTAATGTCATGTGTGTTTATAGGAATAAAATTTAGTGAAACCAAATTATTTTTGTTTGTTGTCTTTCAATGCTTAACATCTTAGAAAAGAGATACTAAAATTTAAATAAGAATTATTCTTTGTAAAAAAATTATTCTTCGTAAATATTTTGACCTACCAGAATTTTTATCGTTGAGGATAAGAATGCAAAACGTGCATTATTTTGAATAATTTAAATCAGCAAAATTATCATTATTTGCTCCAATAAAATCAAGAGCTAATTATGCAATGAATGCAAAAAGGAAAGATTTTAATTAAACCAGAAAAAGCAAACCATAAAATGCAAAAACATTCTATATATTCATAACAATCCAAATTGGTTATGCATGAAAATGTACAGTATCATGATCATTTTAAATTAATAATTCATAGAGTTATCATAACTAATTTTGACTACAGTATCTCTCTAATTAATAGAATAACCTATTTATTCAACTACAGTTGGCTGAAACCAATGCTTACCAATAGTTGGGAAGACTGTATTCAAATTTTAATTTAATTTGCTACAATTCTGGTTTTTATGCTGTTATATTTTTATAAAATGAAAACATTGTCACATTTATTTTATGTTTCTTTATTAGTTACATGATATTTAATCTCCAAAGCTGTCTTCATATTAATCTAAAAAAAATAAATGTAGTTTTTCTCTCAAAACGCTCACTAGTTTTATATTATGTTATCTGAAATAATATATATCCAAATAGATATTCCAAGATTTTCGAAATTTTTATTTTTATATTTATTTTTATATTTAAATTTTTTTAACACTTGTTTTGATTTTTTTGCTTAATTTTATATGTATTATCCTTTTACCAAAGTTACCTGTTTATTATTTGTGCAACCTTCATTTGTTATGTACTGTTATTCACACCTGCATTCTCTAAATGTCTGTTCCTAATTTGTAATTGTTGAAGTATCTGCCAATCATTTTAAGCATTAGTTAATCTATTTTTTGCATTTAAGTATGTTAAATAAGAGTTAAACTGTGAGGAAAAACTGTTTTTAAAATATCAAGCAAATTTTTGACTTGTAAATTTCATTAGTGTGTTAAAAATAGAACAATAGATTAGGTTATAATTTGTAAGTTTTTTGGTAAAGATCAGATTTTTTAATTTTTAAATGTTGGCCCTACAAAAGTTTCATCTTGGGTGCCTAAACTAGAATCAAGAAATATTTTTTAATATGATAAACCATGGTGCTGTGGTATAGTTCACTTTCCTGTGTTTTGTTTTGTGTTTGGCTGTTGTCACTTGTCGTCTGTTTGGCTATGAGCTGCTGTGTACCTTTCCTTGCAAACCCATCTCAAATCCTGGTGTTTTCAAACCAAATTAAGAGCGTTGTTAGATTAGTTCTTGAAATTTGAATGTTGCAGTTCGGGGCCAAAGCTCTACTGTTCCGTCAAATCTATCTCCTAGTTGCCGTAGTGATAATCAAATGATTTGTCATGATGGAAGTTGCATAGATTCTGTTAGAATTTGTGATGGAGTTAAAGACTGCTCATTTGGGGAAGATGAAATTAACTGTGGTATGTTCTAATTGTATTGCATCAATAATTTTATTTTATATGTTTTAACATAGCACCAGAATATATGTAATGATTCCTGCTATATTTTTTTTTTAAACCAAGCTCTGAAGTTTAGTTTACATTACTATAAGTTACAGTTGTTTTGAGAATAAAGGATTTTTGGAAGACATTTTAGGAATCTTATACGTGGTAAGCAGTTAATAATGTTTAAAATTTAAACCATTTTTCCAGGTTACATATTAAGAGATCTATTGTAAAAGCTTAACGCTATTTATATTTTATAACTATTTACTGGTGCAACCTTCTAAATTGTAGTTTTTAACTTCTAACATTTTATTGTCATAAAAAGTGATTTGCTTGTATAAAATATCTCATATATATAAGCTCTATTACAAACTTAAATTTGTGGGGGGCGGAGTGTATTAACTTCACGGTCGTAGTCGCTCCTGTGTTGACTTTAGCAGTCGAGTGTATGCAGGTTGACATAGTGTATGATCGAGAGGAGACTGAGCAGCAATAGTGTGAGGAGGTGGATAATGTCGCAGTCACAAGTAGCAAATCAACTGTTCAATGTGGACTATCCTAAGAAGTAGGCGTTACCAGATCGAAGTGGGCATTACTGTCAAGATAGGCATGATCATATCACGTCTATAAGGTACCTCCTGATTGAATCAAGTTAGCATGTCTTACATACCAGTGAATTGATGTTTAATAATCGTAGTGGTAGTTACGCCACAAATTCATATCCTTTACACCAAGAATGAACTTGTTCTCCAAATCTGCCATTACACAAAAGCTAGGTAATTTTTTTAAATTATTAATTAAGGAACAGTAATAAGTTTCATTTCTTAATTTTTCATGCTATTATTTTTTTATTCTTTTTAGTACTGGTCAATTTAATGCAGGTCAACTTGGAGTTTTGTACTAAATGATAAATGTTGCAAATTTTCTCTATTTTAATTGAAATTTATTAAATTTATTTAAAAAATTTATGAAATTATGCATAAATTTTTAAGGTATTACAAGTTGTCCACCAGGCCAATTTCAATGTGATGGCTCACGATGTGTTGAAGAAAGAAAAAGATGTGATAGAAGACCAGATTGTTCTGATAGAACAGATGAGCTTGATTGCCCAGGTAAATTAGTTTTCTTACAGATATCTCTTCTGGTTGTTTATCTTCTTTTGGTAAACATTGGATCCAGGTCCATGAGACATTCATAAAGTTTGAATTTTTTTGTTTCCCTAAATGCAATCTTGCACTGAATTTATAATATTATTTTATTTCATTGCTGTGAGAATGTCATGCTGTTATATTTGTTAGGAAGACCTTTTCTTTACTATACCACAGCAATCGGATTATAAGCCAAGCTTTGGAAAAACATTTCCCACTGGGCTTTTACGTCAATAATCTAATCTTCTTATTATCTCTTCCTAATCTTCATTTTTAATAGCTCAATATTATTGGTTTTGTTGCTTACACTTAGCAATAGTTAATGCTAATTGGTTATTGTAAAAAGTACTTATACTTCACTAATGTTATAAGATGTAAAACGGATGTCAAGTAAGTTCCCAATTTTAATGAATACTCACTAGAAAAAAATTATTCGTGGGAAAAATAAAAATTCATAGAGAATTTCATTAGGAAAAAAATTATTTTTTTGAGTCAAACCAAAAGTATCTTTCAGCAATATGATGTCGCTAAAATCTTTTTGTTATTCTTATTTTCATGGCAAGAAAAGAAATTTAAAATGAATTGAAAACACTAGCATTTTTTGCAGTAATGTCAGTTATTGCTTTAAATTTTATTAATTTTTTAAAAATGCAATTTTGATTTTATTTTTGAATTTGTCCCAAATCTTTTTTATTCTTAAATTTATTCTTAAGGAATCCTGTTTTTGACTAATTTCTTTCCTAGTTTCTTATCTTTCTTTATTTTTATTTGTTCATTTTTTTTGCCTATTTATTGCCTTATTTTATTATTTTCTTTTATTATTTTTTTCCATTATTTTTAGATACCTCTGATAGAGAATGTCGTCCTGATCAGTTTAGATGTAGCGATGGGCAATGCATCGATTTAAGATTTAAATGTGATCGTAAATACGATTGTCGTGATGGGAGTGATGAAATCTCATGTGGTATGTTCCAAAACAGTAAAAATTGTGATGTTTTTAAAAAAAGGGAAAACCTGTTTGAAAACCTAATTTTTTACTTAAATTTTTTCTTGTTTTAAATGTACAGAATAACTGCTCCGATGAAACAATGTTTTGATATTAAAATCATTGTATAGATGTAGAAAGAAATATCATGCAACTTAAAATGTTAAATAACTCAGTTTCAAATTAAAATTCCTGAAATTTTTTTCCAAGTTTTTCTTTATTAATATTTTATATTTAATATTTTAATTATTTTTCTGTCAACTTAAAAGCAATATTTTTTATTGAATATTTTAAGATTTTTTTAAAAAAATTTAAAGACTACAGGAAAGGCATAGATTTATAAAAAGATAGTTGGAACAGTAAACTTGTAAAAATGTTCCTTAAAATCTTATTAAAAATCAAAAGATTGAATTATCAAAAAATCTTATGTAATGTTACTTGTAAAATCTTTAACATTTATAAAAAGAGTAAATTATAATTAATGGAATTGAAGAATAATGATTTTAAAAGATTGCATTAGACATTGTTTAGGTTAAAGGTGTAAAGAAGTGTGAGTAGTGTGTTTGGAAGCTTATGTTTCATCTTATATTTGCTATGACTTTTAAATTAAAAGGACTGTTTTATAAGGCCATTTAAATCTTTTATTTGTGGAAGTTTTTCTGGAACATAATGCGATAAACCCTGTCATCTAAGCGGAAACTATAATTTGGTTGCAATGCTGTGAATGTAGTGAAAAAATTCTGAATATTCACTAATAAAAGATAAAAGCTGAACAAGGTTTGACAAAACTATGCTGTGCATGAAAAAGATTTTCAGAAATATTGACAATAACGCCACATATTTTGACCAAACTTGTTTTCTAGAAAACATATTTTTTAGTATCATACTGACTAATACGTCTCACGGTTTGCCCAATGGCAAGGGGATTCTACCTATGATCCATCTACCACTGAGGATATTTTAAGTTAGCGCCAGGGTCATTGTGAGCCAGGAACAGAATTCATGTCAACCAGCTACTGCAGGGATTTAAACTCAAGTCACCTCATTGGAAGGCAAACGCTCTATCCCTTGAGCCACTGCAGCTCTCATTATTGACATTAAAACATTCTACTCTGAACAGTTTGAGAGTAATGTGTAAAAAAATGTTTTTTTATTTATTTATTTATTTATTTATTATTATTTTTTTTTAAGGGGATTATATTTGTTGTTTTGCAACAAGTTAATCTGCAGAGGATTCCTTTTATGAATTATTTAAAAAATATTTGCCCCTCTAAATTGTCTTTTGTTAAATCTAATAATGTGAAGTTATTGGGAAGAACAAAAATTAAATTGCACACACTATGTGGCAGTCCAGTAAAAAAATTTATTACTGAACTCTAAAGAGCTCACGGTGCGCCTTAACCAAAGTTAAATAAAATGCTCTTACACCTAGAAAATTAGAAGAGATTCTGAATTTACAATGTTAACAGATAATAAAAATCAAAAAATCAAGATAATCTGTGGAGAGATTTTTAAAAAAATCCACTTTGAACATTTTTGCGCACTAAGTATGATATTTTGGAAAATCGGACGTCGTTTTATATCAATAGAAAGGAAAAAAATTATATAACAATGATTTTTCAGTTGTAATTCTATTAAACTTTTATTATTTAAACATTTTACTGCTGATAAAATATGAAAATGTAACATAATTTAATTATAATTACATCAATTTAAACATGTGAGGCATTATATCTACAGACAGCTCTCGAAAGGTGTTTAGAATAATCCGGGTGATTTGCAGCAACCTTATTAATTTCCCAGGAAGACTTTAAGAAATCAAAATGTACGGACTCCATCGCCTGCTCCCCAAAAAATGCTAATCCTTCACCGTTTTTGTCACAGAACTGTTCAATGTGAAAAAAAACTGCATGAACCTTTGCTGTAACGCTGACACCTAAGTCCATGTAGCTCTTTTTGAAAGCTTCTATACATGCTTTGAAATTTTGGTCAAGATTATTTCCGAAGCATGCAGAAACCACTTTTTTGAAGTCGTCAAATACTTTAACGCACTTCAGTATTTCTAGATTTTCAAACTGGTGCAGAAGTTCTTCTTTATCCAAAAGTGTTTTGCATGCATTTCCTTTTAACCCAGAACGTCCTCGTCTGATTTCACGCTGAACATGACAAGCTTTTGTCCATGTCAGCGATTAATTTTCACACTCTTTCAACATAAGCGTGAAAACAGTGTTAACAACACCAAGCATAAGGTGTAATTCTGGCGGTGGAATAATGTCTAGGAATGTTTTGCCTCCAACAGTTGCAATTAGCAGTGGATGAATGCAATTGAAATAATCTTTCGCTTTGTTTTTTGAACCTTTTCCTTCAGTCAGCCAACTTGTATAATACGATGAAACATTTTTGGGGGATTTCAATTCGCCACAGCTGCTTAGCTCATCTTTCTTGGTATAGCAATAAGTGCATGGGTATGCGCTGCTGTGCGACATTATACCTAAGATATTCGCTAACTTCAAATCGGTTGCAATTGTGCCATGGAAAGGATTTATATTCAACGTTGAAATGAGTTGATCTACATTCTTATAATTTTCTTGTGCACTCGGAACGGCTGCTAGAATGAATAGACGTTTAACTCCAGAATCCTTAAATTTCCTTGCAGCTATCCCCTCATCATACTTAGCACGCTTACAGCTGCACTCGAAGTCCAACTCATTTGATTGTACAGAAAGACATATTTTTAAAAATCCACCTCCTCCATTAATATCTATTTTTAAGTGAACATCCAGTACATCTCGTTTATTTTTCATATACTGAACAAAAGCAGGAACATCTTTGCAGTTAACTCCAAGCGCAGGAGCATTCGAGACTTCATCGCTTTTTATACAAACGAAAGGAAATTCCTTAAAATCAAAATAATCGTTGAAAGAATGAGCTGTGGTATTAAGTTTTGTTTTTTATCCTGGTTCAATTGCTTTTCTAATTCGTGTACACACACGAATGGAAGCTGCCATTTTTAAGGTCACAGTGCTCGTGCTAATTTCACAGTGCTTGTGTCGCTAAAGTCGATTTAAGTTTTTATTATTTTTGTCTTTTAAATAGTGGTTCAACGACTACAATTAACAATTAAAAAACTTCTAATAATTATAAAATTTATTATAAACGGTTATTATGAATATTCAGCACAAATATGTTATTTTTTTCTTCTATTTATAAGTATAAAATGATGCTAACATTTTTGAAATATCGTACTTCGTGTGCAAAAATGTTCAAAGTAGATTTTTTTTAAAAATCTCTCCACAGATTATTTTAATTTTTAGATTTTTATTATCTAAGAACATTGTAAATTCAGAATCTCTCCTAATTTTCTAGGTGTAAGAGCATTTTATTTAATTTTAGTTAAGGTGCACCGTGAGCTGCCAGTAGTAACATGACTAAACATGCTATAAAATGGTGATAAAAGTATTCATTTTGGAGAAGTTTTCATTCACTTAATAATGTTTGTTTATTCAACGGAAAAATGCTGTGCCAACTAACAAATAGGGTTTTTTTTAAAAAATTTAAATTTTGTTTATATTAAAATCTTGTATAATTATATGAACTCATATAATCGTCACAATAGTTATTGCTGATTAATAAAAACTCAATAGGATTTCATTTCTTTTAGTAGGCAAAAATAAGAAAATGTTTTTAACTCTGCAGCCATTTTATATTACTCAAATCATGGACAGTTAAATTTTTTATATTATTTAAAAATATGACAACTTTGCTATTTTATTCCGAAAAAATTGTTTCAGTAGTCCATGTGTAATATCTTCATTATAATTAATAACTGAAGTATCATACACATACTTAATAAGGTTTAATAATTTTTATATTCGTTTTGACACACTGTTTCCATAATTAATCAATATGCTTAACTTTTTCTGAAAAAGTATTTTCATGTTCAAGCTCTCTTGATAATGCTGACTAACCCACACCACTATCTGTATTTCTAAATGGTAAAGTTCAAGATTTAAGCACGAATCATTCGGAGTAATATTAGGCTGCAGGGCTCTTATTCGTTTCTAGTATTTTATTTAATTAAAATGACCAATTTAATTTTTCTAATAAACATTACATATATTTTTTAAATGAAGTTAAATAGAATAATTTTCATTTATTTTTAACTCATTTATGTTTATTAATTATTATATATTTATTAATTTTTAATAATTACTATATATATATATATTATGTATATTAATAATTAATATAATTACTCATATATTAATTTCTTAATTTTATTTCAAAGCCTAATACTTATAGACTAAGGGAAGTTTTTTTAAAAAATTATTTCTTTGCTTCTTTTGTTTATGATTTATTTTTTTATCATTTGTGGTTTATTTGTTTTTGTTTATTTTAAAATTTGTATTTACTTAAATTTAGAACCTAAAGTGTGTGAAGCAAATGAATTTCGATGCGGTGATGGTCAGTGTATTAACTCAAATTTACTTTGTGACAGAAAATATGATTGTTCAGATGGTTCCGATGAATTTTCTTGTGGTAGGTAGTTTCTAAATTGCAGAACTAGTTTTGTACATAATCTAAATAAATGTCAGCTAAGCATTCTATTTAGACCAAATAAAGTTTCGGGATAGCTGTTAAAATTAGTGATCAATTTTATATATTTTTTAGATGAGTTATTTATCAGTATTAAATAACATCGATCTATAAAACTACACAAGTTCACAATAGAAATGGGATTATTCTTTTAATTAGTTAATCGGTCTAAAGTTTAAAAAAAATTTATATCTTGAAAGTTTTTATAGCATAAATAATAAAATATTGTTCAGCTAAAAAATTATTGTACTCTAAAGCTTATTTTTTTAAATGATAGCTTCTTTTAGATAAATTGTTACTACAAATGTACATATGTCTTTAGATTACAGTTTAATAAAGGCTTTTAGATAAACTGTATTCCTTAAATAAATAACTTCTGCTTTTGTTATAAAATTTCATTTCAAATTAAAGCATGTTCGAGTAATTAATGTCGCTTTTTGAACATGTTTGGTGTTAAGTTTCAAATGTGATACTGACAATGTTTTACTGATAATTCAAGTGATACTGATCATGTGGTAAAAACATTTACCTAATAATATAATCAATTACAGTGAAAAATCTTTATAACGCAAACCTTGAAACCTGAGGCATTGCGTTTTATAAAATTTTGTATTATATTGATCATTTCACTTACCTTCTAAATATGGCAACATTGGTATGGAAAAGATCAATCTTAAAATGCTTAAAAATAATTTTTAATTACAAATGCTTGAAAAATACAAAGTATGCATTTAAGTATTTATTAATTACAGAAAAAAATTGAAATTTTCTTCTGCATTAGTTTTTGAAATTTAAACTTCTTAATAATGCAGAAAGTTAATAGTTCTTGCTTAGTTATAGAAATTTCTTAAGCTCAAATTTCATTATTTACACCCCTAAAGCTAGTGTGGTATATGAAGAATTGTAGTTTATGGAATCTCCTACTGTAGTAAAATTCACTAACATTTCAATTATGTTATCAAGTAGTAAATCCTTTTTCACTTTAGTGAAAAAGGTAAAAAGAATTATTTTTCAATGCTATGTTTACTCTTTATATCTATTTCAGTATAATGCAAATGAGATATATCTGGATTATATGCATGAAAAAATGCTTCTTTTTTAGTAATTTTGAGTTAAAATAGGTGTATTTTATTTTTCTTTATCTTATAATTTATTTTATTATTATTTTTGTGTTTTATTTTTGCATCATTTGTTGCTTTTTAGTTTTTATTTATTTTTTAAGTTGCATTTACTTAAATTTAGAACCTAAAGTGTGTCAAGCAAATGAATTCCGATGTGGAGATGGTCAGTGTATTGACAAAAACTTACGTTGTGACAGAAAGTACGATTGCACAGATGGCACTGATGAATTTTCTTGTGGTAGGTTGTTTCTAAATTTCAGGACATGTTTTGTACCGAACCTAATAAAAAATAGGTTTTCTATTTTATTTTAATTCAAATAAATTTTAGGAAAACTAGTATAAATTTGTGTTGGTTGTGTGATTGAAAATATGATTGTTTGGATGGTGCTGAAGAATTATCTTGTTTGATAACATTTAAGCTGTTCAGCTCATTCTGTTTTATCTAAATGCATCTAATCTCAACTTTTTATTTTATACACTACAAAATTTTAGGTTTTGATTATTTAAAAAAAATATATTTCAAATTTTTAAAAAATATAAATAAAAAACTTGTTGGTTATGTCCTACTTCCTCCAATAAACTTATAATTGAAAACATTTTGTAGCAAATTTGTCAGAAATTTCTTTGCTAAACTTGTATGCTCTTTCTTATATTTAATGTTATTTCGAATTTTTATTCATTATTTCATTGACTGCCATTTTCAAGTTAAATTGCTTAGGTTTCTCATACTTAGGTTACAGGGTGGGCTGGTTAAACTTCTGAGAAAATTAAATTTTTTTTTATCTTGAACTTTTTTAAAATACACTGTTGGATTATAAAGTAGTTATTGTTGATTGTGAGTTCAAGTAAATAAAATAAAACGTTAGGAAGATCTTATTTTAAGTAGTAATTTGTTTGAAAGAAAAATGACTTTTACATAAATTGTTTTTACCAAATAAATATAACTTACAGCATTTGTAAAGTATATGAATAAAATAATTATAAATCACATACATTTTAGATAGTAAAATAAATACAATTACTTGTGAAAAGAATCAAGTTGTGAATTTGTAGTTCATACATATATATTTTTATAATTTTAGATTCCCAAACCTGTCAGAGAGATGAATTCCGTTGTTCAGATGGTGAATGCATTAATCTCAGTCTTAAATGCAACAATAGATATGATTGTCGTGATGGATCAGATGAGTTATCTTGTGGTAAAAAAAAATTCTCCTAATTTAAACAATTTATGTAACAATAAATTTTTTGGATCTGCTGTATTTTATGCATGTAAAGAAAAGCAAGTTGAATTAGACTAGTTTGACTGTTTAGTAAAATTTACAGATAGTTCAGCTGCATTCAATGAAATTTTTTTAAAAAAGCCCGAAATTAACTCAAGCTCACTGTTTTTACATTAAGCTTCATAGTATAATTCTTAATCTTGCAAAAGTTTCTTAAAAGTACCAAAAGTAGATTCCCCCCCCCCTTAGTTTCGAGTTGTAATCATACAAAGGAGGTGCAGCAACAAAATGCTGTATTTTCATTACTTGACTTCTTTTTTTTTTTGGTAAATAAATTAGCTATAAAAATTTTATGCTTCGTTTTACTCAAATTTCATTTCATTAGTGCCTCTATGGAGTAATCTAAGCAAAGGTATTTTTATTTGGGATGTCTTTGTTGAAAAATTTGGTAGAAGAAAACAAAAGCAAATCTCACTTTATCTAGCTGAAAGTTGGGTTTATTGAGTAGTTAGTACTGAAATTTTTTATGAAATGGTGAGTCTTACAAAGTCTTACCTGCCAGATTTCCCAAATTTTGTGTAAGATTTTTTTTAATTTTTATAATCCATGCATTTTGTATCATGTTTTAAATTTAAAATGAATTTAGCCACCACTGCACATAAAAAAATTAAGCATGTGATTATCATGCAATTGTTTGCTTACATTCCGGTATAATGAAAAATTAACTAAGAATTGTTAATCAATTGTCATCTCTCGACCACTTAAAGAAATCATCATAGTACCAAGTAAAAGTTGGCAGGTATTCAAAGCTATAATTACTCAGCAGGTCCTTGATACTTTTTCTTTCACTTTATTTGAACTAACTTGCTTATTACTTATTGACTATGCAGCTTTAGTTAGTGTTCAGTACTAACAATATACTATATCAAAATTATGATAGAGATCTTGGTTATGGGCAATCTTTGTTTTTCATGCATTTTTTTAAAAGCTATGTTTATACATGTTTAAAGAATAGTTTGTATTTGTTATGTGAGAGATTAGGCATTCTGAACAATAAAAGTAAGAAAAAAGAGACTAATAGTTTCTTAGAACTAATTGCAAAAGTTTGATTTTGACATTATAACAATTAATTTTAAGTTACTTTAGTTAATCTTTATATAACAACTATTTCCAAGTATCAGATTTATTAATGCAAAAGTTGAACTTTTATTTAAAAAACTATTTATACAATTCCAGTGAGAAATTTAATGATTGTCACATATTTTGTTTTAGATTTTTATTCTCTTTTGAAATGATAAATCATGAAGTTCAGTATTTTAAATAAGTAATATTTTAAATACTGCATAATTTAATATAACTTAATGTTTATAAACTTTCCTAATAAAAATTTTAATTGGTAAAATACTAGTTTAGTGTAATTTGTTTTAGTTTTTTTTAAAAAAATATCAATGTGAAGAATGAAAAAAGTCTAATATTTATATAAATATATTAAATAAATCTTACATCCTGATCTATTATTAGAATGTTAAAATAATTATGTGAATATCGAAAAATCTAGAAATATATTGTTTTAAAAAAATTGCTTTCTGTATTTTGATTTCATTTTACACACATGCTTCTAGCCAAAACAGTAAAATTTTACTGCTAAAAAAATTTTTTACAACTAACTTTATTATCCAATAATCTAGTTCTTTATTTCTTGAATTAATTAGCTGCTAACTTACAAAATTCAGTATTTACAAAGTGTGACAATTGAATATTGGAAAGTCTAAAACATATACTCTATATGAAACTTACAAGCTTTGTTAAAAAATTATGATGTTGGCTTAAAAATTAATGTTGCTTGTTGTTCCTGCTAAAGAAATAGATAATATCTGCTAGTGTCAGATATTTCTTCTACCTGTGAAACTTCAAGCCGACCATTATTTTTGAGTTATTTATTCAAGCATTTTTGCTTTTTTTTGTAATAATGCTGTCTTTTAGTTTAAAGATCACTGTTTTGATCTCGCAATTTAGTTCCACACTGATAATTTACATTTTGTTCCACATGATAGTTTATCACTTTGATTCACAATCTTAAAAGAGATTTTTCATCTTGATTTAAAGCTCTGTTGAATTTCTTATTCAAGTGACATTTATATATGTAATTTATCTCTCTTATTATTTTTTTTAATACATTACCTGTATGAGAAACATGCTTTCCATTTATTTAATTTATCACACTCTGTTGCTTTTCTTCAACTAACATGTGCACAAAGCTTCCTCTTACTTCTTTAAGAACGTGTCGTCCCTGAATGTAAATCAGATGAATTCCAGTGTAGTAGTTCTGGCGATTGCATTAAATTCTTCCAAAGATGTGATTTTGTTGCTGATTGTCCCAATGGTGAAGATGAGAGCTTTTGTCGTAAGTGATATAAATATTTAAGATAGGAGTTTAAGAAAGCTGTTAATGTAACGTTTAAACACAATATATCTGTAAGAATAATCCTAGGAGATGTAGTTAGTGTAACTATTTATTTCTTTAACAACTTGCCTAATTGATAATCTTTAAGTTTTTTTGTCACATTAGATTTAGAATCTTATTTCTTTAAAATATAAATAATTAAATAAAAACTCATCAGGAAAGTTTGCAGCTTATCTGAATTGAAAATGTTTCAAAAAGTATTACAGCCTTTTTTAACTCCAGTCTTTCATTATAAATATCGTGTTTGAATATTAAATGTGATAATAACAAATTTAATGTTTCCCATTTTTGTATTCTTTTTTTTCCATTGTTGAGAAGAAATCAAAATGTGCTTTATATTTTAAGATTTATTTTCTTTGATTTTTGATGCTTTTGATACCTTAAGCTTGAGTTATTTTTTCTTTAGTTTGCTCTTGATTATTTTATTTATTTTTACCTTTTTCTTCTTATTTTTGGAGTACATATAATGTTTAGCTAATGGGCAACTTAACATGAAAATATTAATCTTTGGAGTAAAAATAATGTAGCCCTATTTTTTTAGCTGTCCCTTTAGCCATAAATTTATTCTTAAAATTGACTTATTATTTCATCAAAGGGCAATTTAACTATATGATTACTCTGAATTCCAAACTCAGTGTTTGAAAAGTGATATTTTTTTCAAAAATTAGCTGATTGATTAGTTGACTTTTTGATTTTCAAAAATGAAGTTTATTTTATTTTAGGGTCTCTAGATCTCAATAACAAATGTAATGTGGTTTTATTTAGTGATAACTGATTTAAATAACAATTCTAATTAGTTTTGGATAACTATAACTTTTCATATCATATGTAATAAAAATAGAAATCAAAGTTAAAAAACAAAACAAAAATTTTCTGACTTTTCATTTGTTATATAAATATGAAAGGTTTCTTTCCAGATAGAACATAAATATAAATTCTCATAAGTAAGAAAAAAAATTCAGTTCATCATGTTACAAGTAAAGGAAATTATTGAAATAAGTTTGAAAATATTACTTTACATCTTTAGATTTTCTTCATCATATGTTGTTAAATACATGCAGGTTAAGATCGCATGAATAAATTTAGATTCCCTTATTTGTTTTAAAATATCTTTTTATCAAATCAGGAAAATAAAATTATATAACAATTGTTTTTAAAAGTAAACATATATATATATTCAGCTATAACTAGAGCAATAATTCCTCAGGAACATTAAAAAAATTTTACCATTTCAGTTTTATGCAAAAACTTTATCTGAAATTTTTTTATCTTAAAAATATATTTGAATTCTAATCTATTTGATTTCAACAAGGATAATTGAACCTTCAGTTGTCATTCACTGTACTAGTGGGATTGAGTCTTGACCTTAGTAGATGCATAAACAACTAAATTAAAATTTTAGATATCATTTTATGTACTCCTTCAGAATTTTGTTTTGCAACTTAGAAATTTATTTGTTTTTATTTTTATGTTTTGTTAATTTCTTTGCAAAACTTGCTTTAGAGGATATGCAATGTTCTCCTGATGAATTTCGTTGCAATGATAAAACTTGTATTGAAAGCGACCAACGCTGTGATGGACGCTATGACTGTCCTGATTATTCTGATGAACAAAACTGCAGTAAGTATTGTGTTAAAATTCACCATGAATGCACGTTCACCTGCATCATGTTTCAAGTTTGCTGCATACTCTGTTGGTGTTTCCTTACTACCTAACACTGTGCACACCTACTCACCCTTATTTACATGTAGTATATTTAATTACATATTTCTTATCTTGTTTTAATAAGAAAAATAACTATGAAGTAATATACAGTGAAACCTCGGTTAAACAGACACTCTTAAAACAAATTTAATTTTTCCCTTACAAGAGTACATTAAAAACAAAGTCTAATGCCAACAATTATTTTTAAAATTATTGTAATAATGTAGAAATAATTAAATGATCTATAATAACTATTTACATTTATTTAAACTGTAAAAATTATAGTATTTACAATACAAAAAGAATGGCTGGAGAAATTATATATATATATATATATATATATATATCCCCTTCTTTCATTGTTCTATAATTTTTCCCTTGCTTTCTCTACATTTTGAACTTATGTATATATATATATATATATATATATATATATATATATATATATATATATATATATATATATATATATATATATATATATATCCATAACTTTTGATGTAAAGACAGAGAAAGGCAGAATGTAGAATTAGTTTTAACAAAAGCAATACGGCAGAAAAAGTGGGGTTCAGTTTTGAAGAGTAAAAAATAACATTTCGAGCATAAATGATTGTCTGCGTCCAGTTAGTGGAATGTCTGCTTTGCAGAGAATGTACGTAGGTAATTCGCAGAAAATTCATGAGAAATTTTAAAAATGTTCAAGGAAAAGTGTTCATTTTGTTCATACATATTCCTCTTCACTCCGAATTAGAGCATAGGGCTTCTACTGCTGCTTTCCATCTCACTCTATTTGTAGCCAGATATTTTGCCTCTCTCTCTGTCTTTTCTATTATTTTTAAGTCGATTACATTCGTATTGAGCCAAGTATTTTTGGGTCTTCCTATTTTTTATTGTCCAGAGGGTTCAAATCAAATACTTGTTTTACTTTAAATTTTTCAGATTTATATAGAACATGACCAATCTATTTCCATTTGAGTTTTTTAATTTCCAGTTCAATCAGTTTCTATTTTGCTTTTCTCAGGATTTCTGTATTACAAATTTTATGGAACCACTCGATACGCAAGATACTTCTTAAACTTTTAATAAATACTTGAAGTTTTCATGCTATTTTTATTGCAGTGTCATGTCTCAGATCCATATTGTAGAACAGATTTAACATTAGTATAGAAAATTCTATTTTTTGTTGAATTTGTCTATTTTGTAGTAGTGCCTGAAACGTGAGGTTTCACTGTAATATTTTTACGTGTAGTTGTAATAATTTTTAATTTCTATTTCTAGCATGTTATGTTTGACTCATTTGATAAACATTCCTAATATTTTGTTATGAAATCACAAGATAATCTTGTATTAAAATATATTGTATGGTATTTTAAGCTAGAACAATACCTAGTTGTCTTGTTTTACTCAGTATTGCATGATCCTATTAGTAAATAAATTGAATAGTTTTGGAAAAAATATTTTCTACCTAAGTAAAATTAAATTCTCGCATAACTGAATGATAGATATTTTCAGAATTATGTTTTAATTATTATTTTGAATAGTTAAACTGATGTATATTTTAATTACTTTACACTTTTCAAAAAAAATCATGGTGCAATTTAACATAGCAGTCACAAGGTAAAAAGATAAATTAATTCAAGATTAGACATCTATTTCGTTATTTTAATATTAATTGACTATAAAGATAAATTTTTTTGTTCTTAAAAGATATTTTATGGCATTATATTAAAAATAAAAACTTATTTATGTGTTCTGAAATTTACTCAGGCATACTCAGGCATAAATATTTACTCAGGCATAAATATTTACTCAGATTTTAGAGTTTATTATAATTGATAGGTAATTTTAATAATTTTTAACTCATAAATATATCTACTCATTTGTTAATTAGTTTGTATTTTTATGCATGCAAATAGTTTCTATTAGGTCCAGTGTATTTTTCCATTTATGCATTGTGGTTTTAAACAAATATTTGTGTTTGCATCACTATATTTTTAATCATACAGAATACAGTGTCTGTTGCCATTTTAAAAACTAAGTTTTTTGCATTCTAATATTGTGTATTTCTGGATTTTTCATAGCTGGAGTTGTCTGTCCGTCTGGTCAGTTTCGCTGTGACAATGGGAGCTGTATTACTATGTCTCTTCGATGCGATGGAAGGCAAGACTGTCCTGACAGATCAGGTGCAGATGAAAAAGGATGTCGTAAGTATTTTCTTAAATAAAATTTTTTTTACTCATAAATATTGAATAGAAATAGGCTTTCATATCTAACTACATTAAAACAATTTGCGACATTTAATTTGGAATAACTTGCCACTATTAATTTGGAACAGCTGGCCATTATTAATTTGGAGTAACTACTTGCATTATATAAGTATTATTTTTAATTTTTAAACTTGCAGTCAATTTTTTGCTTAGAAATTAATTTTTTTATCTTAGATTGTTATAAATTAATCCAACTTAGCAATATAAATTTGCTTCAATTTAAGTAAATTTGGTTTAGTATTTTTTTATAAATGTTGCATGCAAATCTTTTGACATTTGACTATCCTCACTTTTCAAATTTTTTGCTTAGGTAAAAATTGATTTTCAATTCCTTGTAATACGTCCTATTTTTAAAAAAATAATATTTTTACAGCTCACCATAACTTGTGCCTAACAGTCAGTCACTTTTGAACCAATGAACGGATTCTCATAATCTAAGTTCAAATATTTGTAGTTTAAAGGGCTTAGGTAAGGTTAAGGTGTGTTAATTGCTTTGTGCAAATAATAAAACTACAAAATCTGACACCAAAACATATGTGTATCTAAATATATATATATCTATATATATATATATTTTTTCTCAAAATAAAAATTTTATTATTGACTTTAAATTCCTAAACAACAAAATAGGAAAAGTGGCTGTAATCTAAATAATATAGTATCAGGAAATTAAATTTTATTACGCATAAATATTTGTGATAAAAAGGTATGAGTAATAGATAGTTTCATGTAGTGTACTTTACATGAATTTACATTTCAACTATTTAACTTCACTGTTCAATTTGGATTCCATTTGTGAAGGCATGAAATGAGTCAATGAGAAGGATGAAGTGCCTTGCTTTTCGTTTGTTTTTAAATTGAACTAAATTTGAAAAGAAATCTGATTATTTTCTTAGACTAAATTCATAAATGTATTTAATGAAACATATTTGTTGTTGCATATGTTTAAGTATTCAACTGTGTGGAGAGTACTAAGTGTTTTACCATGAGTTACCTCTTGCACTTTTAAACATAATCAATTAGTTTTTTCATTTAGTTTACTTATAAAAGTTTTTGCTAATCATTTTATTTTCGAAACTTTACTTAAAAATATTCTAATGTAAGCATTTTTGCAATTTTATTTTTGGTATAAAATTCATCTTTTAGGTTATTGTTATGAATTAAAAATCTATTTTCTAGCTTGCAGTCCATCTCAATGGCAATGTGACTTTGGTCAGTGTATTGATAGAAGTAAATTGTGTGATGGACGAGTTGACTGTGCAGATGATAACTCAGATGAGAGAGACTGTGGTATGTTAGATTTTAAAAAAGATATTTTTTTAAATAGCTTTGATGAATTCGTAGCTTTAATTATTTATGGGTTTAATTTTCATAATTCATTCAGTTTTCCCCCCAAAACTGCAATAAAACATTTTCTGATTAAAAAAGAAATCAATGAGTCAAGTATTAAACTTTATAAAGATGTGTAATTTGATGTTAAGGATGAATAAAATAGTTTAGTTCACAGTTATTTAAAAATATTACTTCATTTCTGTTTACATTATAAAAATTTCTATGTTATAAAATCTACCTAATATAATGTATTAAATTGTTTGTAATAAGGTGATAAATTAAAGTTTTCTTCTTTTAGCTATTCCTGGTTGTTCTGCTGACAAATTCCGTTGCAGTGATGGTACTTGTATACCTGCTTCACAGAAGTGTAATGGTGTGCGTGAATGTAGAGATGGTTCTGATGAAAGGAATTGCCGTAGGTTTTTTTTTAATTTAATAAAATTCATTTTAATTAAAAAGTAACCAAACATTAAGTCTACAATATTTTTTTTTCTTATGATGAGGAAAAAAACCATTAGGCAATGCTCTATAATTTGCCTAGTGTTCTATAACATTTGTCAGCACATAATTTTGCATATAATTTCATTTTATGTAAAGCATCAGTTGTAGGAACTTTTTTTATTTTCTTTAAATATCTAAAAATTGAGTAGGACTGGAAAACAATAGTTGTTTTACTTTTTGTATTAAATTGTAATAACTTTGATATTTAAAAAAAAATACAGAAACAAAGTTAACTAATGCTATCAAAGGAAATGGTATGTTGTTATTCCATTGGTTTAGATGGTAAACTATCAAGGTTGTCTGTTAGAATTAAAATGAAAACAAGTTTCCAATACTTAAAATCTTTTTTTATAGCTACGTTGCGAATATTATTTAAGCTTATCTTTTAGTAAAAAAATGTAGGAATCTTGCTAATCTAAACAAATTGGGACCATTGAATGTTCAGATTACAAAAAAGAATGTAAAGGCTGATTGTAATTGATCTTTCGTGGTATTTTTGTCTGCATAGTTAAAGAAAAATTTGTATTTTCCAATTTTGTTATCTAACAAAGCATTAGGATTTCAAGGATAAACAGATGTATGCATTCAAACAGTTTCATTTCAACAGGATAACATTTTAAAGATGGAAACAAATCATGTTATTAGCTGATCATTTTCTGATATAATATCCCCAGTCTGGTTCATATGAGAAATAAAATACTAACATTCTTGTGTCATAGTTTTTATGAAGCTTTATTGTGGTTCATATTCATATGAGTTAAGATTCCCAGATTTGAATGATATTTTTGATATATTATGTCAACTATATGTTTGTTTACCACTTAAACAATGGAATTTTTGATTTTTTAAAATTGAACAATTCTTGTACAGTAGGAGATTATGTGAATTCATTTTTTTATCAGATGTTGCATGGTCCTTGCTTTAATTAAAATCCAAATTCTGTTTTTCTACCGTATTATTCCCCAATTAATTTTTTATTCAGTTATTTTGGGAATATTTTATCAAAGATTCTATTCATTTATAATTTTTAAAATTATAAGTTCAGATTTTCCAAAATTGCAAATTATTGGTCTTCCACTATATTGTAAGCATTTTAAAACTTCTATCATGGAAATTTAAAGGTATGACTGTCAAATTCAAAGTAAGGAATTTTTAATAACTAAATATTTAGCACTCTATTTTACTACCAAGTAGTATTTAAAAGCTTTAAAGTTGAAAATAGGAAACTTTATGTATATGTACTATTTGCAACTTGTTATAGCATGTATTCATTTAAAAATTTTATAAACAATAAGTCTTTCTTTTTCTTGTGCCAAAGGTAGAAGGAGACCAGGTAAGAATTACTATTTTATTAATTTTAGATTTAAGTAGCAATAAAAAAACAATAAAAGTTTACGTCTTGTTATTTGTGTGTTGAAACAAAATGATAGCTTGTTTCTTTTTTGTATGCTGCAAATAGGAAAAACTCATAAACGTAAGTTAATGCAGTTCATTTTCATTCACATAAGATATGTAAATAAGCTGGATGTTTGATTATGATGGGATGATGCAATACATAATCATTGATACCAAACTAAAGTTTTTTAGGTTTTTAAATTTCTCGTGTTTAGCTTTTTTTTTATTGATGTGATTTATTTATGTTTTTATTGACCTGTCAAATTGTATGGTTATCGAAAGAAATGTTTCTACGTTGTTGCTACATAAGTTTTATTTAACATTCCTATCTATTTTGGTTTTCAAAACTAAAATAAGAAAACATAGTTTTACCTAGCCTAATAAATCTATTATTCAAACATATGTATGTAAGATCTACTAGTGAGGCAGTTATGCTTTTTAGTTAAGCTTAGTAATTTAAAAAATTCTTACTACTTTTGTTTTTATTGTACTACAGTTTTGTAAAATGATTTTCAATAATTGTAGAGGTTGGTATTTATGTATGTAAAGTCATATCTTTTAAAAACTGTAAATGTTTAATCCCCATTTAATGTTTTCATCACCATTTTCATCAATGAATCATTTTAATTACAACTGAATAGAAATAATGAAAGTGCAAGGAATACATTATACTGAGATTTGTTTCATTTTTATTTTTTCTCTAATCAAGAGAATATTTATGTAACATATTGTAACAAAATTTTTTTTAGTTTTTATTGTGAATTACACTTGAATCAATCAAACAAATCAAGATCCAAAAATTACTTTAAAATTATTGAATATTTCAGCATGTCCATCTGACAAATTCATGTGTGCCAATCGTTTCTGTATTGACCTGAGAAGAAGATGTGATGGTTACAATGATTGCCAAGATTCTTCAGACGAGAAAGATTGTCGTAAGTTTCTTTCATAGTTTTTACGCTTATGCCTAAGTGTGCTTTGCATGTCCTAAAAGTCATTCAATTTTATTGTAGCTGGCGAGTGTGATGCCAACCAGTTTCGATGTTCTGATGGCAAAGCTTGCATTGCTTTATCAACAGTGTGTGATCGTAAATATGATTGCCCAGACGGTTCTGATGAAGTTGATTGCCGTGAGTTTTTGAATCTATTTATTGTAAGGTTTAGTAAGAATCATGTATTCAAAAACTAATAGCAACAAGGATAGACACGTGGTGGCTGCTTATGATAGTTAAATTGCTTGTATATAAGTAAATTAAATTTTTTATTGTAAGATAAACCAAATCTTTGTATGCTCAATTTAGGAAGTGTTTACTTGACATTTTTCAATTAAAATGTGGTTTTCTTTTAGCTTGATTGCCGCATCTTTTGAGGCTCAATTTTCTTTTTTGGATAGCTAAATCTTTTTATGCTCCGTTTTCTTTTTTGGATAACCGAATCTTTTTATGCTCAATTTAAGAGGTTTTTGTTTAAGAATTTTTCTTAAATAAAATGTAGTTTTTTTTGGTCATCTGATTAAGTTTGTGGTTTTATTAACAAATTAATATAACTATTAACTTGAATATTTACTTAAAAATTATTTCAATGACTACAGCTAGACTATTGCCATCAATAATTACAGTTAAACCATTTTATTTTGAGCATTAGTTTAACAGGATCATAGGCGGAAAAGGGAATTAATAACAAATGGTTGGTTTAGTGTTTTTAAAAACCTACATTCAAACTGTTGTTATGAGAGCAACTTGAATTTAACGAGAAACTTTTTCATTAACAGGGGTCTGTTTAGAAGAAATTTGGGTCTGTTAACAGACCCTTCACAAATTTGTTTATCTTCATTATTGTTTTGTTAATCGAATAAACCCTTCCCAGGGTTGTGGGGGAAAAAGGATGACAGATGTAAGCGAACTAATCTTTGTCTTCTGCAAACACTTCTTCCATTATTCGTCCGAAATGAATATTCTGCATTCAGCAGTATAGGCTAAATACCAAATATTTGTGTGTTGCATCTCTAATTTAGTAGCAGCAATTGCTGTCTATTTTTGAGAATGTAAATTTTTTAAATTAAAATTTTACAGTGTTGAGCATAATCTTTAATCTATTTACAGAAGAACTCCTTGAAAAAGTTTTTTGCAATAACAGGACCCTATTTGCACAAATTCACAAAAGCAGGACCCTGGTTGAAAGAATTTGGCTTAACGTTATTAAGAATTTGACTTAACGTTTATAACGTTATATATATCCACAAATTACGAGTCATTTTTTCACAATTTTACTAAACGGACCTATCACAAAATGTCTGGACAGACCCCTGATGAACTTCTCATTCCTTTCATGCCAACTGTCACGTATAAGTGCCAGCATGAAACGCTCTCACTTCCCGGCTGACACATTGGCGTACCAGAGTGCTTTCTCTTTCACTCTCAGTCGTCGTGTGCGACTGTGTTCTGGAATGTTTTCAAAACTATAATTTTAGACACAATGGCATTGCATCTGAATAAAGTTTAAGATACATGCAGATTTGAAATTGTGTTCGAAATGAAAATATGTCTCCCATGCACAAGATTTTTGATTGCATGTACAAGATTGACAAAAAATGTTTAAAAATGTAATAAAACTGAAAAAACCTCAATTAAATTTATTATATGAATGAAAAACATGTGTAGTATATATCATTTATCTATTTTACAGTACATCATTGAAGAACATGCTCATATTTTGGTAATTTCATGGATTTAAGATTAACAATTAAAATCCCTTCAGCCGTGGTTAGATCCTCTTAAAAGAGATTCCAGGACTCAGCAATAAGCACGCAATTGCAACTCCTGTCTGAAAAGGGTTAAAAGTTACTTAATTACAACTTGGAAATTTTTTTTCTTGTATAAGGTTTCAAATACTCTTTTTAGTTAATATTATTCAAATGTTTTCACTTCTACTGTATTACTATTTTAGATGAGCAGGTTTTATTTTAAATTATTTTATTTTTGTTAGTTTTCAAGCTAGCTGTACAGATGCTTAGGTGTAGTTTTATTAATTGATTTATCAAGTTGAGCAATGTATTTATGTGGTTGCTAAAAATTTCAGTATATAGAGATCATTTTTATTTTCTTTTAGGTAGACCTACAGCTCAGTGCCGGCGTGATCAATATCGTTGTAGTGATGGCATGTGCTTAAATATCGCACAGAGGTGCGATGGCAATGTAGACTGCCCTGGCGGAGAAGATGAATCTGGTTGTGGTAAGAAAAGCATGCCTTGTTTGCATGTTTGCTTGTCATGAACAATTTAACTTATTTCTCAATTATGTTTCTCTTTTAACTGTTTCACTGTGAAACAACTATTATGTATTAAATGTACTGCAAAATATTCATTTTCTTATCCGATCCAAAAGTTGCTTAATGTTATTGAAGCAACCATGCATTTAAGAGAAGGTGAACTCTCAATGTCGACCAAATTATCATACAGTCAGACACAACATTGATGGTTTAGTTCAGTTTTGGAATAGATTCTGTACCCAGTCGATGTACTTTAAATCTTTTGAGAAATATTCTTTCAAGTTTGAGGTTAAAAAATAAGTGTTTGCGTTTTCCTATATGTATGGTTAATTGTGACTCATTTTCTGTTATAAATGCAATTAAAAAAAGAAAGAATTCTTAATTTGTTTCACTTTCCTTATCTTTGTCTCGTCTTTCCTTTCTCATTAAAAGTATGAAAAGTGAAGAAAGGAAGATTGAGTTACAGCATGATTCATATATTAATTACTTTGCATTTTTATAATTAAACTTTTTAAAATTTAAGCTTATAAATATTAATTTCTGAGTAGTTTATAATTTTTTCTTTTCATTTTAAGAAGCATTATCAAAAATAAATTTTATTGACGATTTGTAAGTTGCACAATCTAAGGAATCAGAAAATACAAATAAGCAAAATGGTATTGATAATAGGTTTTCTACAATATTTCGATCAATTTAGTTTAATAATGATTGATGTGGCAAGGCATATTGTATTTATGACCCGTGTCATTTCATTGGCTCATTCTGAATGCAGGAACTTGTCCAGAAAATATGTACAGATGCTCTGATGGTGCTTGTATAAATTATAAGTTACGTTGTGATGGCAAGTTTGATTGTCGAGATGGATCTGATGAAAACAACTGTGGTAAGTTTTATTTTAAAATTTCAATTAAATCAAATTTAAATTTTTACCAAAAAAATATTTGTTGAGAAATATTTTTTAATATTTTCTGTAGATTTTAAGCCGGCTTGCCGTCTTACTGATTTCACCTGTAGAGATGGTACCTGTGTTAACCAAACTATTAAATGTGATGGTGTGGTTCATTGTCAAGATGGAGATGATGAAAGCATTTGCAGTAAATATAGTTATTTATTTTTTGCTTAAAAAATAGATGCAGGCAATAGACCAAATATTCAAATTCTATTGGGTATAATCAAAGTCTAATTATTTATCTCTATATTTTTCTAAATATGAATTTTTAAATGTTTTTTTTTAAATTTTCAAAAATAAAAGAATTAAGATTAATTATTTATTAAATCAATTCTTTGAATTAAATAATAAGAATGCACAACACTTACATAGTGCTCAGGTGTTAAATTCTGACTTATGAAATAGAAATGAGACAAATAAAATCTTTACAATTAAAAAATGAAAACATAAATATAAAATGAAAATATAAATGTGTGTTTTCCCCCTGATGAAGTACTGTTCTGCAAATACACATTTATACTTATATTTTCATTTTATATTTATATTTTCATTTTTTAATTGTAAAGATTTAATATATGTCTTATTTCTATTTTATTTAATACAAATTTGGTTTCAGCTACCTTGTGCTCTTTTCCAATTTGATTTATGTTTCAATGTGCTTATTTACCTCTTATGTATCAAAATCGACTTCCTAAATTGAATTGATTTTATGATTAGATTCTGACTTATGTTTAACTTTCCATTATGATTCTGAACTATGATTCTTGCTTTGTTATAATTTTTGAGCATTCCCCCATAAAAGCTATAGATATAAACAATTTTTGTTATTTTTCTTCACTAAATATAATTTAGTATCTCCTTATGGTATCTGAATTGATATTAATTTGTATTTAATTTTCAATGTTTATCCCTGACCTATTTGTATTAAATAAAACTTCTTATAATATGGTAAATTTTTAATAAAAACTTTTAACTTAAATTGTTGCAAGGAAATCAATATCTCTTTTAGAAATGATAGTCTTGATAGCAAAATATTTTGGATTAATTTCTACAAGCTGATCAAGTTTTAAGTTTTTTTTTTTAAATTTATTAGCTTCTGTAGAGTTGCCTAACTTAGTTATCATAAAATGTTATGCAAATACTGTAAAAAAAGCTTTAAATTAGATATTTTAAAGTAAATTCAAGGTAGCAAGTTTTGTTTTCTAAAAAATCATATTTAAATTGATATTTTCTTTGTAGGTCGATGTGGTGTTGGAGAATATGTTTGTAACAATGGTCAGTGTATTGAATCAAGACAAAGATGTGATGGTCGAAGCCATTGCCCCAATGGAGAAGATGAAGCAGATTGCCCAGGTAATAAAGTTATCAATTAAAATAACTTAAAGTGATTTATCTTGAGATTGGCTAGACTAAATTAACATCATTGAAAACAATTTAATTTAATAAATATTTCTTAGATATTACAAATTACAATATACAAATTAACATGGAGTACAGCTCCTAGCAACATGCATCAGCAATCAATGGAGGAGCTTTTAACAGCCTTTTAGTTGATAATCTCTTGTAATTACAATTTTAATAAGTATATTTTATTTTATAACCGTTGATAAACAGCCGACTCAATTCTGAGTAGTTAACAATTACCAATGTAAGTAGATGTGTAATTGTGAACCCAATCCAGAAAACAAGGGAACTCCTGGATCAAGTATTGGGAGAAATTTAAGATCAAACTAACCCGCTTTTGCGTTACATGGAGAGGAAAACCTCCCTGGGTTAGCTTGATGGCAAGGGGACTCGAACAAATGATTTGTCAACCACTGAGTATATTTTATGTCAGCACTGTGGTCGATACGAGCCAGGCACAGATTTGTATCGAGCAGCCATCCCTGAGATTCAAGCTCGTGACACCTCATTGGAAAATTATTATCTTGCAATGTTTAACTATATACTTGAAATACAAAACAATATTATTTATTTAAAATTATCTTTTCTTATAGAGCTATTGGTTAATTTTAAAAATAATTGGTTTTTCTAAAATCAACCATTTATGCTATTCTCTAGAAAAAGTATCTTTAGCATGCTCGTGTAATAAGATTACTTTTTCAAAAGAATTAGCCGAAAACAGGTTGAATGAAATAATACTGAAATACTATTAAAACTTATTATTTTGGTAGTTTCTTACTATAGTAATAGCATTAAAATATTAAAAAAAGCATGAAAAAGGTGCTAGCTGTCTTGGAGATGAAAATAAAATGAGTAACTTGACTCCTCTGTAAATTTAGTTAATATTAAAAATAAATTAATAGGCTTTATCATTGAAAAAAGTTTTAGTCGAGTCAAAGAAGTATATGTAAGAAAGCTAAGCTAGGCTAGTATTTAAAAATTTCACTTGAGTTTAAGGAAATAATTTTTTGTTTGTTGAATTCTATATATTCTATTGCAAAAAATCATGTACATACTTCTCTAAATGCTTGCAAATTAAATATATTAATAAATTTATTTATAATTAAATTATTTAAATGAGTGTTTCAAGATAATGATGGGATTTTGTTATATTGACAAAATCACTTTCGTCTTGAACAATAGAGCATTTTAGTAATCCCCATCACTGTTTTAGATTGATTAGCACCCCATCACACATTTAGATTGAGGTTCTTTTTTTTACTTTGATATTCTCCATTTTCCAAATCAAGGGAAAAAAGTCCCAGAAATTTGCTATTTTATGCTTCATTAAAAAATTGATAAAATACAACGCAAGTTTATCTATAGTTTTTTAAACAAATTTCAGTTGAGTGTCTAGTTGGACAATTCCGTTGCAAAAATGGACAGTGCATCAATGAACGACGCAAATGTGATGGACGACCAGATTGTGCTGATAGCTCTGATGAATTAGATTGTGGTAAGCTATGTACCTTGCTTTAAGATACATTATGCAATAGACTTTATAATGGTTTTTATTTATGAGATTAAAGACTCAGTGTTAAAATTTCTTTGCTGCTAGTTAAAAGGTGCGTTAAATATTACATATTAAGTATGTATGAAATATTGATGTCTTATTTGGAATATTTGCTAAAGCTTCTGAGACCAGTGGTCAGTGTTTGTTGAGATTTAACTTTTTCAAGTTATATCCAAATTATTTTGGATTTTGCTTTGAATCTGTAAACATTGAGTAACAGTTTGTAAGGATGTCAAAGTGGAATCGAAGTAATTTTTCAAACCCTTACTGCTGTATTAAATCACCGTGCACCATTTATATGTTCAATTCTGTAATCATTTGAGTTTGAATTCAGAGGATATACACAATTCAATCATGCTCATGTACCTAACCCTGTTTTCTAAGCTAGTGCATGGCCAAGGCTAAGTACATCTTTTTACTGACCATAATAAAAAGGCCGCATAGTTTTGACCAGTTGTTTGGTCTGCGGACCAGTGTATTGAAATTTATTTAATGTAGTAGTCATTTTTTTGGAAGTTTCTACACACACTGTTACCCTTCCTTTATAATAACCTATACTACTAAACTTTCTCTGATTAGGTGATAAAAAATTTGAACTATAATTGTATCTGAAGTAAGTAGGTCATAGTTGAAAATATAAAAAAAATTATATAATTTGAACTTATTGCTTTTAATTTGGCATGTTAAATTGAAAGAATCAAGTCTGTTACCAACTACACAGTTTACACCATCAACACATGGAAAATCACCCACAAGGAAGTTGCAAAAACATCCGAAGTATTAAATATCACTTAGAGAAAATAAAATTTTTAAAAAATATTTTGTCCTAATAGAGAATAGAATTGCTCAACATGCAGTCAATTAAAAAGCTGTTTTTTTTGCAAAGAAATCAAAATTTTATTATTTCTTTAAGCAGAATCAGCGACTCTAAAAAAAAAAATTTCAGCACACTCAATTATTTCTTTAACATATATTAAGTTTGCCAACTTAATTATTTGTTTATTAGCGAGCTCATAAGTGTCATCAGTCTCAGAGTAATATAGTTTGGTCCAAAATTACGAATCATCCAAAGTTCGCTCTGAATATGGATACATGTACTAGGTATTTCTACTTGTTAACTATAACATTTGGCCTGTATGTTTTGTTGCTGACTCTTGCGCAGAGCTGCAAAAATTTATTTGATAAGGTTTGTTTTTATTTTCCAATTTTAGAATTGTAAAGCATTTTTATAAAATTCATTTTAGGAGTTTGCAAACCAGGTGATGTTATTTGCCGAGATGGAAGTTGTGTAGATGTAAGCAAACGATGTGATGGTAGGAATGACTGCCCAGAAGGAATAGATGAAGCTAACTGTGGTATATATTTGTTATAATCTTACTTTACATTTAATGTCTAAATGAATAATCTATATAGAAGTTTATATAGATTATAACTAAGTAGTATGAACATTTAGTTTGTTTTTATACATATAATTTAAATTTTAATTGTTTCAAATGTCTGTATAGGTAAAATATATTATGGTTAAATAAAAAAAAATAGTTTATAATATGATCTATAAACATATGAAAAAATTAGTTCTGATTTTATATATATTTTTGTTGATTAGAAATTTATTTCAGTTCCTCTTGTATCTTAAATTTGTCTTTTCATTTAACGTCTTTTTATTAATAAAATTTGAAAATATTTTGAAACACTATTTGTTTTGGAACTTAATTCTTAGTTTTTTTATGTTAAATTTATATTTGATTGATAGTTAAATGAAGTTTGGTAAGCATAAAGAAACTACTTTCTGTTAAAAATATAACTTCATTTTTATTTATTTCTAAGCATTTACACTAAAGAGCCACACATAAATACAGGTTAAATACCTGTTTGCGTTGCAAAATCCTGCATAGTGAAAAAAAGTACAAAAACTTTGTTCATCTCGTAGGCGATTAAAAAATTGACTCTAATGCCAATTATGTTTCTTCTGTCTGAAGGGCTATAATGTCATTTTTTTAGGTAATTAAGTTAAGTTTGAAAAAGTTATGCAAAACATGATTTAGAAGGAATATTAATAAAAAATTAATTTTAATTACTAACATTCTTAAGCTTTTAAATTATAATCAAAAGTTTTATATCATGATAATGTTTTCCTGTCTAAAGATAATTTTTTTCAGGCTGTTTTATACTCTTTTTATGATTTCTCTTTTGCCTTGTATTTAAAGTTTTCATTTGTAGCAAGTGATCATTACTTTGAAATTTAAAATTATGTGAAGTTAGTAAGTATTACAACAAAATTGTGCATTTTTAAATTCCTTGTTTTGTAGAATGTCAGTCAAATGAATTCCGCTGTGGTGATGGTGCCTGCATAAATGAAAGAAGGCGGTGTGATGGATATCCTGACTGCAGAGATAGGTCAGATGAATCTAACTGTGGTAAGTATTTGTTTCAGAAATATTTTTAAAATAATGATCTGATGTATCAGTAAATTGAAGTTCCTATGTTTATTATTTTGCAATGTACAGTGCACAAAAAAAGAACCACCCTGAATAATTTTTGATCTGCTGATCAAATCTTCACACGCTAGGAGTTTTAGCAGTTTGAGAGGATGACCTCAAATATGCTTACTAGTTAGTGCAGCCAATATTTTAAGTTACAAAATCAGAAACAAATACACATTCTGAATAAACATTTTGTTTTTTGATGAATTAAGATTTCTGACCCCCAAAATATGATGGTGGCCACAATCTCGAAAAATATGGTTGCGATATTTAAGACAAAGAAGCAGTTCAAAGTTAGGTCCTCTTAATGTTATTTTAATTTTTGCACAGTTTTTTAATATCTCAAAACCTTTATAAATGGATTGAAAAAATTTTGCACACAATTAAAAAATCTGTTTATCTAAAATAATTCCCTGCAGAAAATAATTTTTAGTAAAGATTTATTATTTTATTTAATAATAGGCAAAAACAATTTGAATTGTAAGGTATATAATTTTTTGCACCATTTTGAAGAATATAATTTTACATGGACTGACTGTGGAATTGGCTAGTAACCAGCAGTAGTAGAAGAAGTAATTTTGCATGGCAAATCAGAAAATTTGAGCAAAATGGATCAAATAGTTCAAAGATCAAATTTTTAATACCCGATTGTTTTTTAATATGATGCCCAATAAAATTTAATTTGCGATAAAAGGTTTTAAAAAATTGAGTAAACCACATAAAAGATGTGTATTTAATGACATAGAATGCTCGCAATTAATACTGGAATATGGGACTTAAATGTTTTGATTTCTTATCAGTACTGTACTGTGATGGCTGAGTTTAGTAGCAAGCATGTTAAACATGAGTTTTAACTCATTTCTCCGTATTTTTATTATTACTGTTTAGTGTAATAAAAATTTTTCTTTGGCACTATATATTTTGTAAAAGTATTGCACTGCATAAATGGTATTCATTCAGATTTAAAGTTTAATCTGCAAGTCATCACTATAGTATTAGGACAAAGTTGCTTATTTTTCTATTCATTCAAAAATAAATAGCATTTTCTTTTAAATTTGTAGATTATTTTTCTACTATGGGCTTTGATTACCTAACGTAAAGATTTTAAACACTTTTTTTTAGATGAATGTGCTGAAAACATGTTTAGATGCGGAGATGGTACGTGCATTGAAATTAAAAAACGTTGTGACGGACGTAGAGATTGTTTTGACCATTCTGATGAGGAAAATTGTGGTATGTTAATAAACACGCTAACATTAACTTCTTTATTTAAATTTTGTGAAAGTAATGATGCTTTGTGATACTTCTGCAAGAACTTTAGCAGCAGTATTCTTCTCAACCAACCTCTCTTGGACCAATTTTAAAAATAAGACTTGACATGTTTTTTTTTTAATTCTTCCTTTTTTATAATTATTTCATTTTTTAAGTCTTTCTTTTAATTCTTTCTTTCTTTATTTTCTTATGATAGCGTATAAAATTTGTAATGAAACTTAATCTTTACTTTTTTAATTAATTTATTTAATTTAGTTTTAATTAATTGAAAAATGTAACATTTGTGATAATCTTAAAAAAAATATTTGTTGTTGTTGCTTATGCCCACTTGACCAACAGAAGAATTAAATCAAGTTCATGCACTCATCCAAAGAGCTTCCAAAGCCATGTACAATTGCAGCAGTGTTGGAGACCAGGTGGCTCTTAAATGTGGTGTGGTCGCTCTTCATGAAAATTATTTGTAATCTCAATATGGACGTTAATTACATTAAATTAAGAATAAAAACACTAAGATGCACTGCTTCAAAAGTTGAATAAAGAAAAATCACTGTTCCATACATATCAAACAATATACCTTTCAAAACAAGTATCTTAATTACACATGATTCTTTTTGCATTCGAATGCTACATTTTTTTAAATTGCCAAATATTTGCTTTGCATTTACAAAACAGATTGTGCTTTTCAAAATATGCTAGCTTTTTTACAATTTTTATTTACTTCTTTAATTTTATGAATTAAAAACGCTAATTTATTTTTTATTATTTTTAAACTTTAAGAGTTTCATTTTGTAAAAGTTTTATAGAAATATCTGTGTCCCATATTTCTTTTTTTCTGTGGAGTTATTGCTTTTTATATATTTATCTTTAGAAATATTCTTATTATTTCAATTCAGATCCCAAAACATGCAATGCAGGAGAGTTTAGGTGTAACAATGGAGAATGTATTGATGATTCACTTAAATGCAATCGTAATTATGATTGTAGAGATGGATCTGATGAATTTAATTGTGGTATGACCTCATTATGCTTTTTTTATTTTTTTTTATTTTTTCATTTTGTTTATTAATATTTTGTTTCTCGCATCAAATATATTTTTTGTTTAAAGTGGGCATAACTGTTTGAGTAAAGATCTCTTTTAAACTTATAATTTTTGTGACTTTAAGACAAATCTGTCTACGTTTTTGGCGTACTTTATGTTTAGCAATTTTTAACTCAATCACACCTCTTTTTAAATAGTTTATTTCAAATTATTAACAGTCTTTATTTGTAATATCAATTATCAACTAAATAAATTGTTGATTTATCAATTTACAATTTTTTTTCTTGGTAATGTGTAGAACTGTTTTAAAATTTTTATTCAAGCTTTTATTAAATGACTACAAAACAACATTAAACTTATGTAGCTAGTATACAAACATTAAACTTATGTAGGAAAACTCTTAAAAAATAATCTTCTTAAAAATGTTAACATGGTTGCTGCTTTAAATTTGTAATGAGATATAAATTTGGTTTTACATAATCAAGTAAATTATGATCCAAATAAGATCCTTGTATTGAAATTAAATTCTACTCCAGAACCTGTATTTTAGGCTTCATTTGTTTTAAGAATTAGATTTTCTTTTTAGTTACTAATGCTTGTAATTATTTTGGTTAAATTATTTTTTTTAGATAATTTAAATTTGTTAATTTTTTTTTCTTTATTAGAATTTATTTTTTATTATTTCTGCTTACCATTTAGTTGCTAACATTTGCATGAACTTTCATTAATACATGTAGAATCAAAATCTTGCCAACTTGATGAATTTAAGTGTAAAGATGGGGAATGCATCAAGAGTGAGTTAAGATGCAATCGCCGTTACGATTGCAGAGATGGAACGGACGAGTTTGACTGTGGTATGTCATCATTTCAAATTTAAAAAAAAATTTTTCCTTAAAAATCATTCAATGGTGTTACTAAAATTGAAACAATTGTCTTCTAATAGGACTTAGTTGTAGACTAGCTTATTGCAAATTAGTCTAAATCAAGAAAACTCTTTTGATTTCTGATAATACAAGATTGGGCCTCTTCATTGCTCGTGGGACCTATATTCTTCTTGCAGCAATTAATGTTTTTAGACTATGTCTGCCGGTTGTGTAAATTGTGTAAACCCTCAATATTCATATTTTCTTTAAGAAATGTGGCTTATTTTACATTATTAACCTGAATTTTAGGCTTCCTTTGCTTTTATTTAGATTTTCTTTTTCTGATGCTTTTAAATACTTTAGTTCAAATTTATTTTTTGTTTGATAATTTAAATTTGTTGATTTTTTTTCTTTACTAGAATTTATTTCTGCTTACCATTTAGTTGCTAACTTTTGCATCAACTTTCATTAATATGTGTAGAACCAAAGGTTTGCCAACTCAATTAATTTAAGTGTAAAGAGGGGGGAATGCATCAGGAGTGAGTGATTCTGATTTCTAATATTTTATGGGTAGAAAATAGTATAATTTAAGTCATAAATTGAGCCTCTTCTTCGCTTATGGGCCTTATCTTCTTCCTGTAGCAATTAATGTTTTTAGACTACGCCTGTCACTAGTGTAAAATGTATGAATTCCCGATATTAATTTTTTCTTTTGAAAAATATGGCTTATTTTACGACATTATTAGCCTGAATTTTAGGCATCCTTTGCTTTTATTTAGATTTTCTTTTTAGTTACTAATGCTTGTAGGTATTTTTATTAAAATTTATTTTTTGTTAAATAATTTAAATTTTTAAATTTTTTTCCTTATTGGAATTTATTTTTTATTATTTCTGCTTACCATTTAGTTGCTAACATTTGCATGAACTTTCATTAATACATGTAGAATCAAAGGCTTGTCAACCAGATGAATTTAAGTGTAAAGATGGGGAATGCATCAAAAGTGATTTAAGATGCAATCGCCGTTACGATTGCAGAGATGGAACGGATGAGTTCGATTGTGGTATGTCATCATTTTCAATAAAGATTTTTTTTTTTACTTAAAAGCATAAATTCTTAGGTGTTAATAAATTTAAAACAGTTGTCATCTATTATGACTCAATTGTTGATTAGCCCATTACAAATTTGTCTAAATCAAGAAAACACTCTTAAATTCTGATATTTTATTGGAAGAAAATAATACAAAATAAGTCATAAACCAGGCCTCTTCATTGCTTGTGGGACCTGTATTCTGCCTGCATCAATTAATGGTTTTAGATTAGGTCTGTCACTAGTGTAAATTGTTTAAGCCATCTATATTCATATTTTCTTTAAGAGATGTGGGATATTTTATATAACATTTTTTTAAGTCTTCCAGAGCATATTGTATATCCTTGTACTGCAGTTTTCTTCAGAATCCAAAAAAATACCTTTTTATTCTGTATAATTCTTTAAAATAAGAAAAGAAACACACCATTTTAGTAAATTACTAACAGCTAAATTTTAATGCAAATTTTTTTTTTTAATTTTAAATTTACTTTTTGGAATAAAGTAAGTTCAACAGATTTGTGAGTTTACAAATCCTTGTTCTCTAATAGTTTGTAAATTGCGTGAATTTTAAAATTAAACTTTATAATTTTTAGAAAGTATAAACTAAAGTCAATTATTTTCAGAAGAAAACTTAAAAACTTTCATTCCATGGAGTCAAATGTGCTTTTTCTGCTGTAATTACAGAAGTTTTTTTTTATTTTTATTAAATTGCATTATCAAGTTGAGTGACCTATGTGTTCAGAAAGTGTGCAATTTGATATCACAGAAAATTTGTGTAAGCCTGTAGTTACAAATATTGTAAAATTATGATGCTATTTAGGAAACTAATAGGACTTAATAGCTGTAAACTGAAAAAAATTTTGTAGATAGACTGAAAAACGTTTTGGGATGTTACATAACTACAATGCTTTTTAAATTGACAAGAGTTAGTTATGACTAAGCTTTTCTGCTAAGCTTTAAATGGGATTTTATTTATTACCATATTTTTATTATGGGGTTAGTTAAAGTTATTCATCTTTTCCCGATTTGATTTAATATTTAAGAACCTGCTTATTACTTTTTGCTTTCCTTTACAGGCAAGGTTTTTTTATTACATTTTAAATAACTAAATGATAAATCCAGAGAAAATACCCTCACTGTCTGAATTTATCTTTTAATTAATAAAATAGATTTATATGATTGATTGAAAGCATTGTACTATAATTTTTTATGTGCTATGAAAACTGCATTGATAGTGACATGCATACTGTCAAATGTTTAATTTGTTGAAAAGGAAAAAATACTGTTTAGAAGTTGGAGAAATTTTCAAACTCATAATTATATAAATGTTACATATCTCTCTCATTTATATGGGTTAGTATTGACTTCTCATTTACATGAGTTTTGTATCTAACTTTTGCAACACTCAATATAATTTTATTTTGTTTAATGTTAATTCAAATTTCACAGTTTTACTCAGCAAGAAACAAAAAGCGATGTGTCAACTAAACATTATTTTAAATTCATTTTGAATAATTTAATTTCTGCATTTTAAACAATTACTTAAACAGGTATTTTAATGATTTTTTTTCCTTTTTTTAAAGCAATCTATGATTTAAATTTTTTTTTATTTATTGTTGCTTGAAGTTAGATGATTTGGTGTTTTGCAAACTTCTTATTTTACAGTAGCTTAGTGCATGTTGTTTTTATTGTCTTTTATTTCATTTGTAAGTCGACATTATTTGCCTGATAATTTTATTATTTGCTTCATAAATTTAATAACTATTAGGACCTGAACCACAGCAACAATGTTCGGCTTCTCAGTTCCGTTGTAACGATGGCCAGTGCATAGATAGTGTATTGAAATGTAATAGAAAATATGACTGCAGAGATGGTTCAGATGAATCTAATTGTGGTACGCTCTCCTTTTAATTTATGTTGCCTTAAACACCCATTATTTTTTATTGTTTGATTTTTATTTTGTTTTGTTCTATCTGTAAAACAGTTATTGAAGCTTGCCAACCTACAGAATTCCGTTGCACAAATGGGCAGTGCATAGATTTAAGTTTAAAGTGCAACAGAGTCTATGATTGTCAAGATGGTTCAGATGAAACTACTTGTGGTGTGTGGTTTGATAATTTTATTATTTTATCATTTACATTTTGTTGTTCTATCGTTTGCATTATTTTCCACTCAGATGCAACTCACCCAACTCGTAAGATATTCAAATACAAACCATTTATTTAAAGAGCTGGGAGCTCAAAACTTTAATGTCTGTACTTTAACTCCATTAATGTATATTTTAAAACAATCAGGTCACTAAACTGGCAAACAGGTCAACAAGGAGAACAACATGGAGAAATGTTCTAGAGGAGACCAAGGCCCACCATGGGCTGTTGTGTCTTATGATGATGATCATTTGCATGACATATAAAAGGGAATCGAATAAAATCCATTCTATTGTAACATGTGATGAAAAACTACATTGATGTCTATTAAATTTAGTTATAAAATCAGTAAGAAGTATACTTCCATTTAGAAAGTATACAGCTGCTTACTACAGCTTATTCTAGGAAGCGATATTTCAGGAACAGTTGTATATTTCAGTGTTGTTGTGAGATTAAGTTCATTTTGCTAATTATCATTTAGGTTTTAATTTCAAAGTTGGTATATCGTTGACAAAGTAAGAAGGGTTTTATAAAGATTCTTTTTTTTTTCATTCTTCGATTCTTACATATTGAAATAACAAGTCTTCAACTGCTGATTCCTAACGCAATTCTTTTTTTAAATATAATTAATAAATCAGGTAGTAAATACACGTATACATGAAATACTACTCATGATAGTCTCAAAGCGCAATAATCACGTTGTGAGCCAAATGGCTTTAAATAATGCTAGAATCAGTAACTCGGAAGTATAGGCACTAATGAGTTGCAGTATGAGTGCAACTCATTAGTGACTATACTTCCGACTGCACTGTAGAGTGCACTATAGATCTATTGGCACCATAGATTAGCGCCAATGAGTATGAGTTAAAAACACCATCCATGTGTCGATTAATATGTTTAGTTTGATGCTTTCCCCCTCATCGAATAGTGTTTCAAGAAGCTATTACTAAAATAACAAAATGAGTGTTGACCAAATATGTAATAACAGTTGCCTTGTTTCAAGTACTTCAAACCTCATCACCATATTGCATGTAGTTGCATTTTACCCTGATTTGTCTCTCTGCTACTGCAATTTTTCTTTTTCTGTTTTTCTTTTTTTCTCTCTCGGCTTCTGTGGTTTTTCTAATTTTGTTCCTCACCTTCATTTTTCATTGACAACTTTAAGTTTTTGTGTTTCTTTACATTCACGTTTGGCAAGTCTTTAAAATGGGCGGCTATTTTTGAAGCGCTTGAAACATGTTGACTGTTATTTCATATTTGTTAATTTCTGAAGCAAATAGAGTTTTCGATCAGGTAAAATGCTTATTTATTTCTCACGTATAATGAATAATTCTGTATAGTCATAAAGAGTGTTTTTTTTATTTTGGAAGTATCATTTATAGTTAAATAATTATGACATCATATTGAATTAAGGAAAACAAGAAAAAAACTAAAAGTGTTTGAATATGAAAAAAACACTTTAGAATTGCCTTGATTTATTAGAAGTGTTTGAATAATCTAGGTGCTTCTTATAATTATTCATTTTATTATCATTATCCTTTTGTAAATACAATTAATTTAGCCACTGTGCTCGTTATATTCTTGTATTACAACAAAGTATTTTACTTTGTTTAATTAAGCATTGTTTGTCTTTATTAAGCATTTTGCTTTACACCATTACCTTATGAAATTTGAAAAAA
This sequence comes from Parasteatoda tepidariorum, assembly GCF_982258835.1. NCBI lineage: Eukaryota > Metazoa > Arthropoda > Arachnida > Araneae > Theridiidae > Parasteatoda > Parasteatoda tepidariorum. Next base: position 38,023,134 of record NC_141763.1, read on the forward strand.
GTAATAATTTTTATTTTAATTGTAATTGTATTTTTACCAACCTGACCTGGTAACATTGAGAAAGGAATTAAATTTATAATAATCTAAATTGTATTCAACTAAAGCTGGATGAGAAATATGTGTAATATACCCTGATAAAAGACATTTCTTTAACTTTTCTTATTTTTTCTCTAGCTCGCTGTCAACCCTCAGACTTCCAGTGTGGTGATGGCTCTTGTGTAGACTCCCAAGTTCGTTGTGATGGTCGAAATGACTGTCCGGACCGTTCAGATGAAAAAGATTGTGGTATACGTTTATTTTTAATATTTTTATGAAGTCTTTTTTTTTATATTATTTTTTTATGGAGCTCTATATGCATAGTCTGATTACGAACATTTTTTACTCTACAATAGTGAAATGGACTCTACAAGAAGTGTTGCTACTGTTTTCGTATTTAGAAGATCTTTTAATTAAAATAGTTATAATTTAAATACTTTTAATTTAAACTTTATTTAATTTTAGATTTTGTTAAAATTTTTTTATTTTTCAAATGGAAGATTTAAAAAAAAAGTTTTTAGGTAGGAATTTTTATACTTTAATTTTCGAGTTTATATCATATCATTTAATTATATTATATAAAGTATTACTGTGAAAATTTACTATATTACTTTATGTATCTTTAAAACTCTTGATGTCTTTTTAAGAACATACTTAAAGAGTTGAGTAAGTTTCTTAGATAATAGATATTTCAAAATCGCATTTTCATTTCATCAATTATTTTCAATAGGATGCACACCTACTCAGTTTCAATGTAATAATGGCGAATGTCTGGATAGCAGATCTCGTTGTGATGGTATACCAGATTGTGATGATGGTTCAGATGAAAGAGACTGTCGTAAGCAATAAATATTTATCGTTGGTGTTATTGTATTCAGAAAACTTTGTACTTCTTACAGATTTACTGGAAATGCAATATTGTTTAAAAAGCCTGAAGTCAAATCAGGACTAATAATTGCAAAGATAATGAGTTTCCTTTAAAACCTATATAAATTTTACGTATGGGGGAAAATATGAGATAACCTGAAAACAAATCTTCTTTTTTCAAAATCTTTTTAGTTCTGAAAGTATCAATTTTAAAGAACTACAAAGTTGGAGAAAAAAATATTTTAAAGCTTTAATTGATGTTCTTTCAATATGCATAAAATAATGAAACCACGTTTCGATAATTTAAAGTAAATTACACATTTTAATTTTCTATATTTTTAATTTGCAAGTGTTTTAAAAAAAGAGTTTACCATTTTTCTTTTGACTATTTAATAATCGACTATTACAGTTTTTTAAACAATGATATTAGGGTTTAGTTGAATGATATTACTTCAAGCTTTTATGAACACAAATAATAGAAAGTAAAGTAGCCTAAATCGGAATTTTTTTTCTTCTGAAGCTTAGTATCTTATTTAAAGTCATCTAAAAAAGCATTCTGCAACTAGATATTTTTTCTTTTTTTTTTTACTAAAAATGTTTTTAATCTATATAATTTAAAATTATGATCAACTTTGATGACTCTTTATTTAAAAAGTGATTTATTTAAATTTTATTGGTTTGTTTAAAATATGTAACGATGAGGTGGGATTGAAAGATATTTTTCATTGCTTAAAGAAGCTGTGCATTGCATGACTTACATACTTTAATATTGCATGGCTTATTACTAAAAATTTAACATTTCTTATCCTATCTACTAACTTGATTTATATGCATTCTTATTTTCCTCTCTAACTTTTTCTACACTTGCTAACATTTGAGCAGAAGATTGTGATGCAGATGAGTTCAGGTGTGGGGATGGAAAGTGCATTGATGACACTTTCCGTTGTGATGGTTTATATGATTGTGCCGATTACTCAGATGAGCAAGATTGTGGTAAATTTTATTTAACTTCTATATATAAAATTTTAGATTTGTGATATGTCTTAATTTGAAATAAGTTAAAAAGCTTCAAGGTCATATCAAATTTATATATTGGTATTGATTTTCATTGAATTGGTTGTTGTAATATATACAACATAATATGAGAGTTTCTGTAAGAGGAATAATTTTTATCCATTCTTAATGTCAAATTGTGTTTAAACACAATTTATAAAATATTATTTCCAATTTAATGCATCGCCATAGCTTGTTGATTTAGCATAATATAGTTTTAGTGGGGTTCTTAGGTATGATATGATGGATGGCAAACAAACAACTTTAAAAACTAAATTATGTTATGTTAATTAAAAGTAAATGATATTATGTTATGCAAATGCATTTCATAAAAATTTTTACTGGTGCTGAACACAAATTTTCAATTAAATTTCACTCATAGAACACCTTTTAAGTGATGTAAATAAAACTTAAAATATTTCTTTATTTAGCGCAATGCTTGTTTTTGCTGTATCAACCTTAGTTTTTCTATAACATTCTTAAGCCCAGAAGAGAATTATGAATAACCTTGTATTTAGCCTTTAAATTATGTATGGAAAATATTTTGAAAAATCAAGCTTTGTTTAAATGATTAGTAGAGATTGATTATTTTTTGTAAAATAAAACAAAAACTAACTTTTTTAAAATCATAAATATTTTTAAACTAATAATGAAATTTTACTTTTTAAACTTAAATTGGAATACTACCTAAATTCATGAGATCCTGTACCACATAGCAAATATTTTAATAGTGACTATTAAATAAGTATCTTGTGTTAAAATCATCAAACAAGCTAAATTTTAGCTAACAACATAATATAGTTCCTGCTTTACCTTACATTTATCTGTTACTTACTCTTAACTCACATATTGAAAAACTCTTGTAAAATGTATGCAAGTCTGATGAAGCATTTCTTTAAAACTGCTTAAATGTTGCTAATAATAAGAGCATGAATATTTCTATCTTTACTAACTAGTTTCTTAATTACTCTGCTGTACAATCTTTTCTTGTAACTAACCATTTTCCACAAACATCTCTTTTTCTTTCATAACCTTTAGAAACTCGGCTATGCCGTCCTTCTCAATTTCGTTGTGTTACTGGTTTATGCATTGACAGGGCTAAATATTGTGATGGTCTTCCTGACTGTCCTGACAGATCTGATGAATTGGACTGCTGTATGTAGTGGTTTTCATAAATCAAATCATATTTTTTCAAAGCTTAATCTTTGTTTGGTAATAATGTGTTATTAACATCCTTAATTCTTTAAACATTGATTCTTTTCTTCCTCATTGCAGGGGCCTGTCAGCCTGGCCAATATGTATGTGCGAATGGCCAATGTATTGAGCGAACACAAAGATGTGATGGAACATTCGATTGCAGTGATTATTCTGATGAATCTGATTGTGGTTGGTTTTTCATTTTCTGATTCTATGATTTTCCTTTTAAGTTCTGCTACTATCTTTTGAACTTAGTATGTTAGGATATGGTGAAAGTTTTTACTAATTTTAGCACTACTTATAAAAGTATCTTAGTTAAACAAGCAGTAGTGTTTTAATCTAAAACATCAATATCTTAATTAAACTTGCCTCGAAGCATTTTATCAATGAGGTCAACTATTAAGTCAGTTTGATTTTTGCATTTATTGGTGTATGAGATCTCTCCTGAATTTAAATACTAGACTTTGGCAGCTTTTTCCATTTTCCTGATCCTGAAAAGAATTTTCTTAGTTTAATATAGTAAAGAAAATTCCCTAAAATCTTTAAAAGTTCCTAAGTATATCACATTAATTTATGATTTTTTTTACTTTGCTTATTGTTTAGAAGTAAATAAGCAGTTATTATAAAATAATAAAGTAAAATTCTAATATAAATTTTTTATACATGATATACATTCTAATATATATATATATATATATATATATATATATATATATATATATATATATATATATGTGTGAAAAAAAGGTGATTATAATTATAACACTGTAATTCTGCTCATATGGTAATCAAAAAGAAGAATGATGATTTATTAATTTAAATTAAACAAATCGTATTTTTTGTTCAAAAAATAAACTTAATTTTTATCTAGCTTTAAATTCATTAAATTTTTGTTTCTTATTTCAGCCCCAGAAGGTGGTGTCAATATTAAAGTTTACCCCGAAAGGCAAAGTATTAGACAAGGTAAATCTTTTTGTGACTTTTCAGATTTAATATATATGAACAAAGACATATCATTGGTATTGTGCCAAAACTACTGATATGTCTTTGGCCACTTTGTCTTTTGGCAGAGTTGTGGTTTGGGCAAGATGCCAAGATTATATAAGTTCATGTTGAAACTTGATATTTATTAATTTCTTAATTTTCTAGGGAGAGAGGTAGTATTCCGTTGTCGTGATGAAGGAACTCGCCGGTCCCCTGTCAAATGGATACGTGCTGATAACCGAGCGATGCCCGAAGGCAGTTCTGATAGAGGAGGTCGACTTACAATGCCAAACATTCAGCCTGAACATAGTGGTGTTTATATTTGTACTTCTGCTAGTACCACTGGAAGCTCATCTAGTTCACAGAAAGCAGCCTTCCTTACAGTACAACCATGTAAATATGCTGATTATTGTGACCTTGCCAGAATTTGGGGTATTCGTCGCAGAATTAGATAAGGCTCTGGGGATTATTTTTTCTAATCGGAAGAATTTGTTTTATTTCATCATATACGTTTCACATAAATTGCAATTGCTTATATATAACTGCGTAGACTTGATTTATGCTAACTTATTATCATTTATGAAAGCTGCATATTTTATTTTATGATTTAGATATTTCCTAATATATTTTGAATTTTTGAGCTTTTTACTAAGTCTAATTTTTTTTTTGTCTCAATGCGATGACGAGTATGCTTTATATTTACAGTATTATCTGTAATTGAGCTTATATTTTTAACTGCTTTTGTGTTCCTAATTGAGGTTACTCTAATAATTCCTGAGGATTTATTTGCATTGAATTTAGGCTTACAGTATTTTCTCCTGGTTGTGAGATAAATATTTATTGAATTAATATGCCATTTACTTTGTACTGGATATTTTTTCCCAGTTTATGTCCAATTTTCTCTGATTTACTGCACATATTAATGCTGCAATTTTATTACCATCATGTATTCTGTTTGTTTGGTTAGTTATTAACTATATTTCTTCATCTAAAAATGCCTTTATAACTAAACTATCTGTGATATTTTGTCATTTAAAAAATATTTTTATAAGAGTATATTTTTAATGACTTAGTGCTTCTATAAGCCCATATTTGCTTCCTTAAGCTCAAATTTTTAGAAAAAATATTAGAAATTTGTTAATATACATATTAAATATGAATGTTTTTTTATTTACTTAAAAATTAATTTAGATTATATTTGTAAAGTTGTATGTCAGGAATGTAGCTTGCATTTAATATTTTTTACTGGTTAACAAACCTTTGAGCATTTAAAAAATTTTAAATTTTATTCCACCCGATTTCCTTTTAAAAATTGCAATACTTGAATGTAGCCAAAAACTCTAATTTTAAAAAACTTAGTGACGTTTTTTTTATTGTGACCGTTAATTTACATGAAATATTTCATGCTCTTTGAGAATGTAATAGTATTTTAATGACTTATTAAAGCAATAAATGCACTGGTCAATAAAATTGACTGTTTTGTTATAATGAATGTTTCCTGGTATGTGCTACTAAAAGTATCTAACTAACTTCTTTATGAAAACGTAGAAAAGCAAGAATTAACAGATTTTAATACTAATATACATATTTTTCCATTACTTTACTAATATCGTGGTGGTGTGTTTATAATCAATTAGTTAAAGTTGCTACCAAATTGATAGCTTGACAAATGTTTTTTTACTGAATGATTATTCAGCTTTGCTGGTGTCCATGTATTAACAACTGAAACTTGCTCTGTAGCTGTTCCTTTCTATGGAACGTCTTTTCCACATGTAGAATCCAGCAATGTCGGAGGTAAAACCTTACTTTTAAAAGTAAGCTTGTTTGTAAGCATGCTTTATAAAGCATTTTGTATTTTTGCATGACATCGATGTCCTCAGTTGTAATAATTGCTTTACATTAGTGCCAAATAAAGTATTTTTTTATACTTTAGTTTCTTTGTCATTGATTTGACTTCTGTACATAAAACTGACTATCTATTTTTTCTCTGCATGTCGGGTCTTGGACTAATTGGATATGGTTGCATTTTTGAGTCTTTGTAATTAGACCAATAAAATTTAGATAAAAAGCATGACATCCTGTAGTTAATAGTTCTTGTAATGTTTGCATGTTGCTGAAATACCAGTAAACTCAATCTGTGAAATATCTGGCATGTCATTTTATAGTGATATGAATTAATTTCCAGATGACATTTCCACAATTTTTAATGAAATTTTTTTTATTATTCTTTTAATTTTTTTTAATAAATTTTAATCAAAATTGTCTAAAACATTTCTGCTAATATATATATATATATATATATATATATATATATATATATATATATATATATATATATATATATATATATATATATAATATATATATATAACCTTTTTAAGAAATATGCTACACAATATTTAAGAGTGTCTTGAAAAGTAATACCTTAGGTCGTACATGTTATCCATATTAGCTTTGTAAATGAATACATACAATTTATAAGGGTTTAATTGTTAAAATAAAACTTTAAGTGAATAGGTTCAAAGCCATATTTTAACCAGTAACATAAAAGTACCAATTTATGAAGTAGATTATGTTAAATAGTTGTTTTAAGCTTAAAAAAAACAGTTAAACAAAGTGCACATATTACTTCATAATTTTTGTATATCAGTTTTATGGATATATAAGAATAAACATTTAAGATTTCGACTATTCATGAATTACAAATTTTGAAATATGCATTCGCTTTACAGTTCTCGACTAAGTATAATTTTCACCTTCCGTCCAAGCAGCATCTTAAAAGTATCATGAATTATTCAATAAAATCCTTAGTTTGTTTTGCATATTGAATCAAGTTGTAAATGTCAATTAAAGACTATCCCTTGTTATATTTTTTATTGAACTTCAGAATTTTTTGTGAGAGTTATAAATTAATCTAAAAATTTCCGTTCTATGCACATTGAATAATATGTAGCAGTTTATAGTCAATAGCCAGGATTAATTTAAAAAGCTCAGAGTTTAATAAAAAGAGTTTATGTAAGAATACTCGTTGTCAGTTTTTATTTATTTAACCTTATTTAGCAGTCTTGTTCTTATTGTCAGTGTTTTCTTTTAATTCAAATAGGAGAAGATAAAATAGCTTTATTATTCTTTTGTTTAGCATAATATAAAAAAATTACTTATTAGCTTTTTTTAGCGAAATATCAAAAAACTTCAAAAGAAATTGTTTACTTATTAAAAAAGTGCAAAATGTGTAACTATCTAAGCATCATGTAACTAACCAAGTTAATAAAAAATTTCTGGCATTATTGCCTTATAGAATAATATGAAGAGATTGGTTGGTTATGATTCAATGCTGAAATAAAAAAATTCAAGTATCTGAAGGCTTAAATTTCTGTGTATTTAATAAGGATATAAATAATTACTCTTTCTTTGCTTTCCATACATAAATAATTCTTTTTCTTTTATTCAACACAAAATTAGTTATTTTCAAGAATTTTTTTTTAAATTTGTCATCCTTACTTATCTTTATTATATCCTATCTATTACATTTTATTAAATCTGGAATGAAATAATGACTTTCTAAATTTACTTTTCTCTTCTTACTGCTATCCTCCTGTCTGGATAATTGGTAAGCTCTGATTCCTTCAAAATTTATGAGAAATTTGTAATAGAAAACCTATAATTCGATGTTGCAATAGATAACCTATGTGATTTAAAATGCATGCTATCGAATGAAAATTATAATCCCCTCCCATTTAAAGCAACATTTTAAAGGTTGTTATGTAGGTATTTATTATCCCCCCACTAATATTCCAAGTGACCTAATACATTAAAACATGATAGTTTATTTTCTAAGTTATACCAATGAGTTATATAAAAATCTTTCATTTATAATCTTCATAGAATTAAACTCAATTGTTCTTTGGTATAATATATTTACATTTAATGTACTCTTCATTAAAATCATTATGAAATAATCTATTCAAAATGATGGTGCAGGATTATTTTTATTCATTTGATATGACAAATATATCTAACCAGATTTTCATTAGGTTCCCCCTTTTTATTTGAAAGAATAAAATTGTAAACCAATATATGTTCAGAGATGTCAACTTGCTCCGGACAGTAAATAAAATTTTTTGAATGGTAGTTTATTAATGTGTGATTCTTGGTTAAAAAAATTTAATTTATCAGGTTTTTATCTACCACTATTTAATTCTAAATAATTCGAAGGGTTATATGATTCGCCACTTTTTTTCTGTTAAGTCATGCTACACTGTTTAAGAATTATGCAAAATTAGTCAAATATTTACAAATTTTAGCTTGTAGTTGTTTACCATTTTTAAAATTTATATGGCGCATCCGGAGCGTTTGGTATCTCTGTATGTTTAGTATGTGTATAAAAATCATAGCAAATGCTCATAATTAAAATTTCTTGTGTGCTACTGTTAGGTTAAAGTATTGCAAATTACTTTCATATATATGAATTTATCAAGCAAGCAGTTTAATTTAAATCTGTTTAGGCAAGCACTTGTTATATGATCTTCATAACTTTTAAAATTTAAATAGCAAGAATTGGATTTTATATTAATAAATAAAATTTTATTGATGTTAATAATGTTGTACAGTAACTGACAGAAATAGAGTAGTCATTCTAAATCATGCTTCATTAAAATTTTTGTAGCCCATATTGTTTTAAAAATAAGCACCGTTTATAAATTTAGTTTTTAGGCTTTGTATATTTTATAGAGTGTTACTAGAGCAGATTTTATTGAGCGGACGAACTATATATATATTTAAACAAAACTGCTCTGCATTTTTTCCAATTCTTTTTAAAATTTAACTATAGTTTAATTTTAAATAATGTACAAATAGTTATGTATTCAATGAATACTTTCTTTTAAAATTATAGAAATTATACAAACACTTTATAAAAGGATTTTAAGTATATTCTTTTCCCTCTCAGATATTTTTCATCTGTTATATTGTTAATTGTTTAAAAAATTTTAATAAACAAACCTTTCTTAGCCTCTAGTGATTTTTAAATTTTAACATTAAGCAAAAAAAATTAACTATGACTTTTACTGAACGTGAAAACAATGCATTGAATCAGACAAGTGTAGTGTGCAACTTAAAATAGTTGAATGTATTATTTTTTGCCCACAGTGAAATGTTTTTTGCCTTTTTGTTACATTTTCAAAAAACACATTTTTTGTGTAACAAATTAAATTAATGCAAACTTTTCCACTTTTTTTCGAGTCTAACATTTTAAGAATTTTGGGGGGAAATTTTAAAGTCAACTATACTAGGTAAATAAAAGGAAATTTTCAGGTAAGCCCCACCTGAAGCCTTGTTTTCAGAATTTAGCTTGCTTTTTCTTTGTATTTCATTTCATCGTAGTTACTTGCATTATCCAACAAAAACTTAAAATACGTTAGGAGAATATTTGACTGAAGGAGATCAAGCGAGCATGAGACTAAATTAAGAGACTAAGTCCGTAAAATTTTTGTTGTACAAATTAAGTTTAAACTGTTACGTACAATAATATCAAATTTCAATGGATGTATGGTTGAATACGAACTACTTTAAGGAAATAAACACATTTAAAATAAAACATTTAAGTTGCACAGTTAATAACGAAAGTTAAATATTATAAAAAATTATAATTTGTTAGTTAAATTTCAATTTCCCAGATTGAACAAATATTTGTAAAACTCTATTTTAATCTGCATTTGGTTTTTGTCTAAGTTATAAAAATTAAAATCTAAGTCTTAAGTTATAAAAATTAAAATCTAAGTCTTAAGTTATAAAAATTAAAAATTGTCATAATTTGGTGAGTGATTCATTTTTTTTAAAAATTATTTTATTGAGCTGAACTCTAAAAGCCTTTTTTCAAATAAAATGGGCTATAACGGAATAGTCAGATAGTTAGGATGTTTGTCATTGTTAGTGTTAAATTTTTACCACCTTTAGGTTAACCAGATCTCCTTAATAGTAAAAAGTCACCACACTTATCTACGGCTAGATTATAAGTGTATACTTGCATAGTTGGTAAGGAAATGTGAGCTAACTTTACTGAAAAGTTATATAGTTTTTATTTTATTTTTGGACTGTTAAGTTAGAAATATTTGAACCATTTCAGTATAATTTATAATGTTTCATAAAAAAATTATACTAAGAATATAATGAGTAACGTTATTATATATAATTATATAGAAACACCTTAAATGAGATCCTGGGACTGAAACTTAGGCATGACTTGATACAAAGAAACAAGTTGACTTTTTTTTTATTGTTTTGGTGTAGCTTTTGTTTTTGACCATCTAAAATGTGTTTTTGTAAAGGACGGCAGAATATTCTGTAACGATTGTGACTGAAAAAAAGTTTTAAATCAGCAACAAGAAGAAAATATTAATGATTTACAGCTGAAAATTCATTTGAGACTTGATAGAAGATGTAGTCCACCTAATGTAACAAAACTGTATTTAGGAAATGTTAGGAGTTGACTCTGCCCAGTATTAACTTATCCTATGGAACTATTTTCTTTTAAAGATAGCTTAGTAAAGAAGTATATATTTTTGGAATGAATGGATTTTTAAATTTTTATTGCGTTACATTTTTGCCCTTTGAATTGGAATAACGTACTCTTACTATAAAAAAGAAAATCATCTATTGTGAATTTTTTTATTTCATTTTGTATATAACTTAGTTAAGTATTTTATTTAATTTTTAGTAATTAAAATTGTTCTATATGATATCTTAGCTATTGTTATTTTTATCATTTTGCCTTAATATTCATTGATTTGGTAGATTCAATTGTTTCTGATGGTGGAAAAGTATTGTTTCTGATAACAACAAATGAATTAGTTTTTCGTATGGATATTGTATAATATTATAAAATAATTTTGCTTTATTTTTTACTAAACTCTTACTATTACTGTTGCAGATGTTCCTCCAACATCTCGTCCAACTCGACCACCAGGAGCATGTGCCCGGTCTGAAGCTACATGCCAAAATGGTGACTGCATTCCTTGGACTTATGCATGTGATGGAGATTTCGATTGCACCGATCGATCTGATGAACTTAATTGTGGTAAGTTTTAAGACAAAGAGGGAGAAATAACAGATAGAGAAATTATTGAATCTAAATAATATATAATGATAAAGTTTATTTCATTATTAAATCTGTATTATAGAGTGCTTTGCAGATTATTTCCTCTCAATTTGTTTCACCAATTATAACCAATTTATTTCTTCAGCAAATATAATTAATGTGTTTTGGGTTATCTAGTCTCCAGTATTAATTGAAAATCTTTGGTAAATAATAGAAATTCCTAAAGCTAGAAATATGTTTATAAAATATTATTTAATTTTTTAAACAAATGTTACAAATCTGTTAGTCAATTTTAGGTTTTCTCTATAATTTCCAGATTTAATTTTAAACCTTTTAGTATGTCATAGGTATTCTTAAATATAGGATAAATATTTTAAAAAATTTTGTTCTTCTAGAAATATTTTTTATATTGAAATAAACTTATAAAATATTTTATTTCTTTAAAATATTTTAGATTTTAAACTTTTTTATCACAAGATTTAACATAATTTTAACATTGGTAACATAATTTTAAATTTTTCACCAAGCTCTTAATTTTTTTTTGGAGCTTTATGTTATGCTTTTATCAAATATATTTGAATTCTGGTTGACAAATTTATCAATCTAGTCAAATTATTCTAAATAATTATAAAAAAATATGGATTTTTGATAAAATGCTATTTTTCAGTAAAATCGTAAATGAAATTTTCCAAAAATGTGTTAAATGTTTAATAACTATAAAAATAGCTTTCCATTTTATTCTATGGGTTTTGTGTTCCTTTAGAGTTTCTATTAACTTCTCTCTACATGTGCAATTCATAGAACTCTTTACTTTCAGTTATATTTTTGTGAAAATTTTTTTGAATGTGATACAGATAATTGTCTTCCCATATGGTTGTAATTCTAATGCATACTAGTACTGTAGCTGTATTTATAATATGAATTGGTTGTTTTTTTTAGATTATCAATATCAGTGTCAGCCTAATGAATTTCAATGTGATAATAAGAAATGTGTATTGAAAGTTTGGAGATGTGATGGTGATAATGACTGTGGAGATAATAGCGATGAAAAATCATGCAGTGAGTATCAATAGTCTCATTCAACGCATGCATTTAAGTTATTTCATTACTTCTCTAAATTTTTACTTCATTAAATTGTCTTATTTCTTTCATTTCACTTTTTGTTTGCAGTGATCACTGCAAGTTTAGTATTTGAGAATTTCAGATAAATGCAAATTTTGTAGCTGCAGTATTAATATTTTTAATAAGATTATATTTTTTGATTTAAGTACATTGAGAGAAAATAAATTTTTGTAAAACTATATTTATTGTTTAACGTTTTTTCTTATTTTATTTGTAATGCTAACTGGAAAATGGTTGCCATTATGATTTGCTAAGATTGTAATACAAAAGATTTAAACCCAATTATATAAGCTGCTATTCTCCATAAACCACACTAGCTTTTTAGGTGTAAACAATGAAATTTGCATTTAACAAATTTCTATAACCAAGCAATAACTATTGATTTTTTTCATTATTTTCTAAAAGGTTTAAATTTTCAAAAGCTTAACAAACCCAAATTGATTAAATTGACTAGTAAGTAATAAATACTTAAATTCATATTTTGTATTCTTAAGTATATGTAACGAAAAATTTAAGTATTTTGATCCTTTCCTGACTAATATTGCCATATTCCGTAGGTAAGTTTAAAGATAAGTGAAATTATCAATGCATAAAACACATATTTCCATAAAACACAAAGCCTCAGGTTTAAAGGTTTGTGTTGAAAATATTTTTCTGTATTTTGAATTCAGTTTCTAATACTACAGGATATTTCATACACAATATTGTAAAATTTGTAAGTGAAATCTTTACCTGTCTTAGTAATTCATTAAATTTGTCTTATAATTTATTGCTTTTAACTAACTAACTTATATGGGTCATTTCTAGCGTTTCATTAAATCAAATTTCAGTACTCTTAATTGTTATGAAATTTTTAAAATCTTAATAATATCACCTAATTTAAAACCAGGATTGGCATTTTGTTCCTAAGAAACCTATTTCTTTCAGGATACTGGAAGAAATAACCTACTAGATTTGCCTACATAATTGTCTGATTTACCCAATATTGTTCAGTCATTACTCTGAATACATTGAGCTTATTTAGATTTGACCAACTCATCACAGATAGGACTCATATTTAGCTATCCTAGATATCTATCTTATATCTAGATATGTGGGGCAAATCTAAATGTCCAAATCTTTGCTGAGTTCATGTTTTTGTAGGAGCATTGTTGATCTTCTTTTAAGCTGTACAGAAGAAACCAAGAAAAAACTTTTGTTATTAAAGATTCTTTTTTAGTAGCAATTTTTTGTATGAGAATGAACTCTTAAGTATTTTGAAATGTTTAATTTATTTTACCATTTGTTGCGGATTTTTTTTTTTCTTTTCTAAAGAACAAAACAGAATTATTTAAGATTTAAATGATGCAGATATGTTAATATCTTTCAATTTCATTCGTTTTAGGTCCTAATCCTGCTGGCTCCCCTTGTAGGTATGATGAATATAGGTGTCTATCTGGAGACCAGTGTATTCCTAAAAGCTTCCAATGTGATGGAGAATTTGACTGTCAAGACAAATCTGACGAAATTGGCTGTGGTAAATAACAGAATAATTTTACTCGTTATTATTCTATTATTTATCCAGTTTTCATGTGATGATGAAATTCCTTTCTTGTAGCTTCCCCAACCATAACTCAACCTCCACCTGAAACTTTAACAGTTGAAGAAGGTGAAACAGTGACCATTGTTTGTACAGCAGTTGGCAACCCAACACCTATCATTAGCTGGCGTTTGAACTGGGGAAATATCCCACCTGGACCTCGTGTATCTGTTACTAGTGAAAATGGTCGAGGAACTGTTACCATTCGAGATTCCAGACAAAGTGATCAAGGAGCATGGAGTTGTGAAGCTATTAACAGCAAAGATAGCGTTCTGGCCATTCCTGATACTGTTTTGGTTGTGAAACGTAAGTCATTGACTTCAGTTTGTCGTGGTCCATAGTTTGTGCAGTTGAAATTTTAAATTCAAAATTTGTAAAATATTTCCTTTTAAATCAAAGAGAAATCTAGGGGAGGAATCTAAAGTTAAAATAAAAAGACTTGAGAAACCATTATAAAGTTCTGATATATCTGAACAAAGATGTGTCATTCCTGATGGTCATCATCCCATGGTAATCTTAGATTTATACCCTATAAGTATTGAATATTGGATTCTACCCAAATTATCTCATGAATGTTAGGATTTTAGTTATAGCTTTCTTTCTTTAAATAACTTGTCTTGATCCTGCCAATTTTAAATTTTTATATTAATTTTTAAATATGTTTTTATTTTCATCAGATTATATTTTTATCAGATAATGATGCAATTTGAAATATTGGATTACAGTTTACAATTTTTTTTTATTTTATGTTATGGTATTATCAATCACTGAAGGCATGTCTAGAAGTTTGTACTGTCTGTCTAAAATAGTGAAGTGTAACATAAAAGAGAAACTACCCCTTATTTATTATATAACTGGTAACGAGATTTGATTAATTTTTAAATTACCCCAACACCTATTTAGAACAATGAAAGGTGACCATGCATCATATTCTCATCTTCTTAACTAAAAATTTGAAATTCCATTCTAGCTTGTGAAAACAATTTTCTTAAGTCTATTATTTGACTATCCAATATACAATTAAGTACAATTAATGACTGAATCATATAAATATTTCTGTTCTATTCTTTTTGTTGAAACATCATTTATCATTTCCTCCAATGTAATGTATTGTTTCCAAATTGAAATAAATTTCTTATTCTTTTTCTATTTTAGCCAAAGCTGGAATTTGCAGACCCCCACTTTTCAATGAAAAAGCTGCTGTATCTTCTGACTGCTTAAGATGTTATTGTTTTGGTGTAACAGAAACTTGCTATAGTAGCAGTCTTCATGTTACTTCTGTTAGTATATACATTAAAAATCTTTAATTAGATATTCATTTGCGTTTTTCATTTATTTTATCTGAAGCTCACATGAAGCTTTGAACTTAATAGTGAAGCTTTGAACTTAATAGTGACATAATAATTATTGTTTCATATTTAATTTATCAATTTGTTTGCGTAGTATTAGAAAATAAATCCACTTGCTAATAAAATTTTATTAGAAGTCGATTTAAAAAGTCTACATTTTTTTAAATTTTGTAAAATTCAAAGAAATTAAGAATGTTTTGCAATTTTAGAGATGAAATAATTAATATTCATACCATTTCTCAGAAAATTTGAATAATAAAAGGACTGATAATACTTTAGAAATAAATTTATTTTACTAAACATAATAATACAAAAACTTTTTTCTCTATTTTATAGACTTTCAAAAATAAATTTATTCATTTTTCATGGGCTAATCTTCATGATCACAAGCACCATTGTGATGATTCTTTGTTTCAAACTCTATTCTAAATTTTGTTCTCTTTTAATAACAATTTCACTTAAATATTCTAGAAAAAAAGAACCTTGTTTATCAAAGCGGTTTGTTTGTCTGATGAAATTTTCATAAAATATATGGATTCATGCAGAGTTAACCCTTAGGTCTGTGTTTACCAAGGCCAAATTAACAAGATCTGAGTCCCTGGATAAAATATGCTTAAATTTCCTTGTTGTTTCTTTGAATAATGCGAAGAAATTATTTTCCCATTAAATAACTTTAAAAAAGTTTGTTTTATATAATATGTAAAATTATATAAAAAAAGTTTTTTTTTATGTAATTTTTTTTATATAAAGAGGGCTTGCATCTGTTGTAGAGAAAGCCCGGACTAACACTTAGTTAGTTAGGATTCGGTTAGATACTTTTACTGAGATGATATTTATGTGAAATAAAGTGTTTGATATTTATTATTATTTAATTCATAATGTGTTCTATGTTTTATTGTAGATACCTCTTCAAACTGAGATTGCAGTTGTTGCACTTCAAAAGGATGGACGTGGTAATTATGAAGATGTTGGTCAAAGATATCCACCAAATCAAAATGCCATTCAGTATAATTCAGCAAACAGGGAGTATAAAGTTGAAGGGCATGTCAAAGGTGATGCCCCCACTGACGTCTACCATTACTGGAGTTTGCCACCTGAGTTCCTTGGAAATCAAGTTAGTGGAGTAAACTTCTTTTTTTTAAAAAAAAAAATTTAATTTTCAAATTAAGAATTAAATTAGTTTTTTTTATAAATATGAGCAGTTAGAACATAGTTGAACTGATTTTTTCTATAGTATTTTAAATTAACAATGGAAATTAAGTGTTTTAAAGAAAATTTTTGGATCATTAACTATATTTTTTTGTTTCATTATTATATAATTAAAAACAACTATTTTGAAAAAAAAACTATTTGCCGATTAACAGGAAACTGGTAAGTAAATAAATGTTTATGAAAGTAAACATTATTGCCAAATGCAATCCTTCTTGAAAATTATGCACCGAAAATTGTTTTCAGTTCTTCAATTTTGTCCTTTAAGGATCCTAGGCTTGTGTTTAAATTGGCACTATTTGAAAAATTATAATTTGTAAGTGGGGCACATTATGTCATAAAATTATTATTTCTAACCTAAAGTTTAAACTGTTAATGCCGCATTTTAAACATTATTCTACTCTACTTTTAAGTGATTTGTAACTTAGTTTTGAAATAATGTGTAAGTTAATCTCAAATGTTATTTGCAAGTTAATTTTTCATGGATTAATTTTTTATATTTTCAGAACTTGAAATTTTACTGGAGGGTCTTCTTTGAATTTCTTTTTTAAATTTTTTATTTCATTAGCATTTACTAAAAATATTAGATTGGATTGTTTTAATAATTTTAGAGATTTGCATCTAATTTATAAAACCTAAACATTACATTATATAAAAAGTAATTTAAATACAATGGACCAATTAATGCAGTATAAAGGTATATTAATTATTAATCAATTTTTAAATTCAATAATTTTTTCAATGTTTTAAAATAATGTTTTGTACCTGCAATTAACCATTACACCATATTCAACTGCAACTGGAAAATTAACAATTGAAAAATGGTGCTTAACTTGTTCTTCTAGTTAGCTTTATAAATTATAATTTTTCATATATAGCACATAATAACTTTTATATTTTTAATATTTTCCCTTGTCTATGGTTATGATAAAAAATTACTATTATTTTGAAATGTGATTGACATACCTTTTATATAGATTTTTTTAAAACCATTTTTAGCTGAATAGTTATGGTGGTTACATTCGTTACATCTTCAGATACAGTGCTCCTTTTGTACCTAATCCACCAAAAATTGCTGATTTCATTTTGAAAGGAAATGGTCTTACCCTTTATCATGTTGTAAAGCAACCATATGGACCTCAACGAGACAACAATGTTGAAGTTAGATTTTGGGAGGTTTGTTTATTTAAATTCCTTCGTATCACTGTATTCTTTTAAATACTACAGAAATTGTTTGTTAAATTAGCTTATTAGTTATTAACCATAACTTTTGTGTGTGTTTGATTTTCCATAATCTAAAACAGGGGTTTCCAACTTACATGAGGCCGGGGGTCACAATTAAAAACAGAAATCAAATGGCGGGCTGCAACTTTATCAAAATTTTATGTGGGACTCTTATGTTTGAAGGAACATTAAATATTACTGTCAGATTATTACCAAGTTGTACAAATGTATTGAATTACAAATTAAAATAAGAAGTAGATTTTCAAAAATATTTAATTGTTATTAATATTATTTTTAGAAATATTAAATAAATACTAAAAATTCGGGCTACAATAACTTTAATGTGCATGTATTAAATCATTAATGTGCAAAAGATGTCTAATTGTTAAGATATAAAACTTTAAAAAAGGTTGGTATTAAAAATTACATAGTAGCACACAAAATGTTTAATTAGAAAATAGAGGTTTGTCTGCTGCAACCACCAGAGAATAGATATTTACATTTAAAATTTACAAATGTGTGTGTAAATATTTTCGTCCAAAATGAGTGGTTTCAAAAAATTAAATCGAAGAATTTCTTCGAGAATATTTCTGATACACACATGCTAAATTATGTTCACAAAATACAAAATAAATAAAATAAAAAAGAGACACGATCATTTTTGTATTTGAATAAATATGTTCTTGGATAAAAAACCTGAGAAATAAATTTTTTTCTCCGTTGGTATGTTAAATTTCACAAAAACGAAGAAATTAAGTTTTTTCTAACGAAGGAAAAGTATTTCACACTCATAAATATTTTTTACGAAAATTGTCGGTAAAAAAATGGCAACTAATGTATTTTAGTTCACGGGCCACAAAAAATGGCTTTGCGGGCCGCAAGTTGAAAACCCCTGATCTAAAACATATGAAAAAGTTTATTATTTTTTTTAAAAAGTGAAGTTTTTCAAAATAAGCATGAATTAACACCCTTAAAAAAAGCACATGGAAAATGAGGAAAGTTTTTATATCTATTATAGTTTAACTTAGAATGAAAATTTAAATAACATTTAAAAAATCTGCATTTAAACTACCTATCAAAGTAGATGAACAATTGATTTTAATGAAAAATAGTTAACTATAACTAGATTATTAAAATTAACAAATAATTTAAATAGAAACTCATTTAAATTTATCGAAAAATTTATATTTTGTACTTTAAAAGAAAGATGTATTTTAAAGCAATGTACCATATTTTACTTTCTCCTACTTTTATAAAACATGATTCGAACAACTAATTTAAAACTTAAATGAGATATATAATGTAAGGTTTTATCACATAAATGCCATAAAGCCTTATTTAAGCAAAGATGCTACTTTGCTTAGTAAGGATATAATACTTAATTTTAAAATTATATTAATTTGTTGTTGTAATTAATATTGTTGTACAGCCATCCCAATTTTCGTGTTTACGACTACTAATGTTCAACTCCGTAGCCTTGTAATTTTGAACCCAATCCAGAAGACAAGGGAGCCCCTGGATCAAGTATTAGGAGAAATTTGCCTTTGTGGAGGACTTTTTTTATAGAACTAATCCACATTTGCATTTCGCGGAGTGGAAGACCATAAGAACCTCCCACGGTTAGCCTGATGGCAAAGAGACTCTAACCCATGATCTGTCTCTCACTGAGAATATTTTTGTCAGCACTGTGGTCGGTGCAAGCCAGATGCAGATTCGTATTGACCAGCCATCACTGGAATTAGAACCCATCTCACTTCATTGGAAGGCGAACATTATATCCCCTGAGAAAAAAGTTTATCTACATTCATTTTTCATATTGAATTTTGAGAGCTGCAAGGAAACTGTAATATGTTATATTTTAGGGTGAATGGCATAAAAATGAAGAGGGAGGTCGTGGAGATGTTCCCTCCGTTGATGTTACTACAAGGGAAGATATTATGATGGTTCTGCAAAATATTGAAACCTTCTATGTTCGTGCTAGTTATGATGAAGAAATGATTCATTCCAGGTAATAAAAATTCCAAGTTCTTTTCATTTTCTTTCACTCTGAACACAGACATATATATTTAAGAATCTTAGTGTGGGTTAGACCTAGTTTAGGTTGTACCTCCAATTTTTTTCTCCTAAAGTTATATGTTTGTTATTTTATAATTATGATCTCATAACTATGATTTTATAATTATGATTTACAAACATGAAATAATTTTTTTCTTACAATAAAACAGTTTATTCTCTCCTAATTTACAATCATGTTATTTATATTTTTCTTTAATATTAGCAGTAAAAATAGTCATCATATGACTTTTAAACATTTTTACATGCAGTTTAGTTTTATCATGATATAAAAGTTTTTATTCTTCAAACTGTAGAGTTAATTATTTTATAGATTCTTCTTTCTTTTTTTTTTACTTGTCACGGAAAGTAGAGTAATTAGATATATAGAAATATATAACATTTATTTATTTATTGAATGTAATATCAAATATATGGAATAAAAAAGAAGTATTTCATATCTGAGCAAATAAATAACAAGTAGCAGAGATTATGTTAAAAAGATAGCAACTTCTTCATTATAATTGTTGATTGAATATTTTTTTAGTTCAAATCATTCTACACTTGAATTCAAAGGATTTTACCAGTTCTAAGAATCCCATTATTGTTTATGTTGAGTTAATCATTCATAATGTCACTGTAGTTTAGATTATTAAATATTCCAGTATTGCTTTTACATTATTTTATATAAATATAATTTAAAATATACTTTAAAATAATATTGGTTAAGATCATTTTTCTATGCTACCCAATAAATTATTAATACACATAATGACTCTTTTTAATAATTTATTAAGTTTGCATCTTTGCAACTATAAGTCACAAGGAAATTAATTTTATTTTGTTTAATTTAATAAAGCAAAAGAATTAGATTTTTATAAAAAAAGTCCATATTTCCTCGAATATTTAAGCCAGTCTATGAAATTTTGTGCAACTATTTCATATAATAACCAAAGTAATTGATACAAGTTACAAGCTTATTGCTATATTTTTTGCCATTAGTTATTCAAAAACACCATTTTTCTTTCGTAATTTATTGCCAGTTCATAAAACTCCGAACTTCAATTATCTATATGTGAAATCTCATGATTTGAACACTTCTAAAGATATAAAATGATTTTCAAAGTATTTCTTGAGAAATATGAAAAAATGAGTTAGTATAGAAGTGTTTCCATAATTTTGTCCAACCCATGTATATATAAACACACACTAACTGGACACTGCATTAAACACAAATAATTAACATGTGTTCTAATATAACATCAAATTGGTTGTTTTTAAAAATTAATATTTTTACTTTTAGTATTCTAAACTTCCGAATTGATTCTGCTTCACTTGCTGATCCCTCAGCTCCTCAAGCTGTCTATGTTGAAAAATGTTCATGTCCTCAAGGCTATACAGGAAATTCTTGTGAGGTAAAAATATTTGGCATATTATTAAACTGATTAACTCCCATATTTATTAAGTCTAGCAAATACTAAAACTCTACGTGAAATCTGTTTACAATGAAAATTGAATTTTAAATTATAAAAATTGTTTTTTTCAAAATTGGTATCGTTTTTCTTGTAAAATACTCATGGTTATTTTAGTATTGCTACTTTTTAAGGGAATAAAGCAATGAAATTGAAAATCTATTTTGCTTGCTAAAATATTTCTTCATTACTACTTGAAATATTTATAAATTAGAAAAAGTTTGTTATACTCTTTGCTTTTAACGCATTGACTAAACCACAATCTGTCATTTAATACTTTCATTGAAAATCTCTTGTAGAATTATTTTGCATAAAATTTATAGAATATGTTACTGTTTTTTGTATGTACTGTTATTTGTTTTGTCATTTAAAAGATTTTAAACATATATATTTTCGTTTTCTGAAGGTGTAAGGCATGAAAAGCATTTCTAGACATTAATCGAGAGCGTCTAGTTTGAAATTCGCATGTTGTAATAAAATAATATTAAAAATATTGGAATTTGAAAATCACCTAAAAAAATACAAATATATATATATATATATATATATATATATATATATATATATACACAACTCCACATATAAATATGAAACAACTTCACATTTTTTAAAAATAGTTTCAGACTTTCTAAGCTCTAAAATTAACTTTTGATGCTAACTCTAGACCAATGTTACTTTGTAACAAATCATTCATCTGAAAGACGATAAATTTAAAATCTCCTTTCTTCTAAGGAGACTAAAATACTTTAAGTCTCCTTTTTTATATCAATCAAACTAGCATAACTTAAAACAATGCTCTATAATTAATTTTTGTAGAGGATGAAATTTACCATTTTCTATCTTTGAAAATGTTAAAGTTTTAAGGTAACACCTGGACTGTTAGGACAGTGGTAGTGTATCAAACAGTTATATAGACAAATGTTTTACTATTTAGT
Organism: Parasteatoda tepidariorum; assembly: GCF_982258835.1. Taxonomy (NCBI): domain Eukaryota; kingdom Metazoa; phylum Arthropoda; class Arachnida; order Araneae; family Theridiidae; genus Parasteatoda; species Parasteatoda tepidariorum. The sequence continues at coordinate 38,045,309 of NC_141763.1, forward strand.
TTTGTTCACATATTGAAATATTTTGTTATCTTATTGAACTCTTTTTCTTCCAGGAATGCTCAGAAGGTTATACCAGAAGAGATACCGGCTCTGGTCTTGGAGACTGTGTACCATCCAGAGTGCCTTGTAATTGTCACGGACACTCTAGCCTTTGTGATCCAGTATCTGGAGAATGCTTGGTGTGTGCCACATTATTTATCTTACCATTTTAATGATACTTAAAATATTTGTTGGAATTATCATTAAGTTAAATTCTATATAATTTTTCTGTATGACATTCCTTAACTTGATATGAAAGTGTCGTGTTCTTCTAGAATTGCCGCCACAACTCGGAAGGACGCCAGTGTGAAAGGTGTAAAAGAGGTTATTTTGGTGATGCCAGGCGGGGAACTCCTGAAGATTGTCAACCCTGTCCTTGCCCATTAATAACTACTCCAAACCAGTATGTATAGATATTTTCTTAACATGTAAAATATTTCTTTGTGATAAGCTTTTGTTTTTAGGTATGTTCTAATAAACAGCTTTAATCTGACATTTGCCCAATGTTTCCAAAAATTTGTTAGGCATTGTATTTTGTAAAGCTGAGTGCAATTTTGGCAAGCTGCATATCCCCCTTGCTTTTTTTCATTTAGTTGCTTATTATAAACATAATAAATGATGCTATAAAATATGTTTTATGTATGTGAACTCAAAACTTTATATTTAATTTAAAGAATTTTCTACTTATTAAGTCTATATGTTTATTTAGTAATTTTTTTTTTTTAAACTTGCGATAACTGAAGTATTCACAACTATGCATTTCAGATGGAAAAAAACTTACTTTCTTTCAATAGACAATAAAAGAACATTAGAAAATTTTTGTATAAAGTAATAAAAGCATATCATGTTTTGAGTGCAGTGTATTTTTACTGGCTAATATGCCATGGCACTTTATCAATTTCCAATTAACTGAACCTCACAATTGGAATTAAGAAATAACTTCATTTCCAAAAGAAATTTATTCTACTTTAATTGATATGTAATTATTTACCTTTAAACCATTCTTTTCTTAACATGAGAAAGGCAAAGTTCAACCTACAAAATTAGTCACCACGGATTTATTGAGACTGTCTTTAAAAATGCACATATTTGCAATGGAAATTAAATATAAGATCAAACATTGCAATAGGTTTACATCAATCGAGCATATTTTGATTTAATATATTTTGATGCATGTTTTAGCAACAAAAAAAAAAAAAAAATAAATACAAATATGAAATTTCAAATTAATATGTTTTTAATTTTGATTCTATTATGACTCATTTTTGTTTTCTTGAATATGCAGTATATTTTAAATTTGGATTATAAATCCTTGGAAATAGTACTTACGCAAGTTATAAGTATTCTGTTACACTTCTCTAACTTAAAAATAAAATAACTATGAAATGTAAATTCTGTCATCATTCATTTGTGCATGTTTTACTGTTAAGTAATAATTTCTACATGGACAATAGTTGTTTCTTAATTTGTTACTAAGTAAAATAAGTCAGAAATTACTATAAAAAAGCTATTTTAGGTAATTGATTTGATTGCTTATTGAAATTACTGATTTGATTATAACAAGTACTGATCTGAATATTAAAATTACTGATTTGATTACTAAAATAGCTACACTAAGTGGCTATTGGCATTAATTTTGAGTTTATTCTTAGTAATTGATTTGGCACATTTGTTTAATTTTCAATATTTTTTAGACAATGTGCTTGATTGCAATTTTTTATATTTAATGATAGCCATTTTGAATTAATGCATTGCTTTTTTAAAATCATGTCCACAATTTCTTTGGTCAATACATGGTCTCTATATAGATTCAGCTATTTTTGCTGCATTCTGTTCTCTTAGGGACTGATTTTCTAGAATTATGTTTAAATGAAAGGAAAAATTGTTTTTTTAAATTCTAATGTGAAAGTTAAATTATTTATTTATATTGAATATATAGTAAAGAATATATTATTGCTTCCAATTTATCAAACCACAGTCATAAAATAAATTTTGTGTAATAATCAAGATTAGTGTAAAATATTCTAACTTTATAAAGTAAAAATATTTTCTTCCTTATATTATGTCAGTCTTTTGGATACCAGAAGTGATGGCTTGCTATCAGAATGGTAATAATGTAAAGAAGTTATTTTAATCTGTGTCAAAAGCATGATAATTGTTTATTGTAAACAAGGCATGTTTTCTGTAACCGTCTATACATATGTGTACTTAAATTTCTGACAAGCTATATTCATAATATACCTAATAGGATTTAGAAAATATACCCGAGTTTCTTTCCATTTAGTAATATATGCTGAAATATTATGTAAGAGCTTATAAAAATTTTATTTCATAAACAAGGAAATATTGATGAATACCTATAAATTAAGCAGAAAATAAATATGCATTTATTGTACTTATACTTGTCTTGCAGCTGTATATATTGCATGATACAGACCAGATTTATTGAAAAAACTAGGATTGCATGATTATGTATGTTTGTATGAATATGACTTGCACTTAGATATAGATTAATTTTGTAAATTTGTTTTATGTTAGTTTAATTTTAATCTTAAACATTTTAATTTTTATTGCATTACTTCCCTTAGTAATAGAGAAGTTATCTGATTATTGTGTGCTGGATAATTACAAAGTATTTTCTAAATCCTGAACTCTGTACTTTTTTTAATTTCTTTTTTTATGAGTTTATACTCATCGAATTCATTAAAAATAACATAATATAAATAATAACTGCTGATCAGGGCGCGATTTCATCCACTAGCAGACTAATCATAATGAAATTAATTGAGAAAAAAAACCATGTTGATCCTCATTCTTTTTCAAAAGTACATTTGCAATTGAACTTCTTTTTTGATTTATTCTATGCATCTGTGGTTTCGAATTCATTTCCAAACTGAAACTCTAAAACTATATAAAGGTTAAAAATGTACAGCTAGGATGTTTAGAAAAGACTCTGTATTCGAAGCAGTAATTATAGAATACCCTTTCACATTCTAGTTTATACGTAATTCCTATTTCATTTTCATGTGATTACTAATTTTATATAGTGTTCCCATTTTAATTTGCATGTCTGTAGAATAATGTGTGAAATTTAAAATTAATCTATGCACTTAAAGTTTTCTGGAGATTAAACATATTGGGATCCAATGTTCCCTCTTGACATTAAAATTTCTTTAGTGTTAATGAAGGAAAATCAAAATATCCATGATTTATTTTAAATCTTGAGTCTTCCCCAATTATTTTTTAATACAAGGTTTTCTTTACCAGTAAATTATCTGTGTGTCACCCTTCTAGGTTTTCACCTACTTGTGTTTTAGACACTGATGGGCAAGTTACTTGTGATGCTTGCCCTATTGGTTATGAAGGAAGACGCTGTGAGAGATGTGGACCTGGATATGATGGCAATCCAAACGTTCCTGGTGGAAGCTGTAGAGTTCATGGTATGTAAACTTCATGCTGGAGTCAAACCATTCCACAGTGGGCCAGAAGACCATGATCTTTGGCCAAAAGTCAAAACTTAAATTTCAACTAAAATATGTTTAGGCAGCTTTAATATTGCCCAAATTAAGTATTCATAATCATTCCAAATATTATAATTTACTTTTGGAACGACAAGAGTACAATGTAGTGAAAAATATGTTAAAAAAAATTTTTTTTAATTTATATTTCAGAAATATATGTAGGAATTTCACCTTTCTGTTACATTTTTATCAGAGTAATTAGTCTGAAATTATAGTAAAAATTTTCAATTTGTTGGATTAGTTAATACTCTTGACAAACTTATAGTTTATATCTTATCATTTGACATTTTACAATGTTTGAATCACTTTAGAAACTTATCTCCAAAAAGTTCCACGAGGTAATTAGCTAAACTTTTTTTGTTGTCTTCTTTGATGTTTCTTCTTTCGAAAAAACCTGTCCCATTTTGCCCATATTGCAAAGGTGGACTAAATATACCGAAAAACAAAAATTATGCTTTTTTTCATGTTTTCGCGTTATTGTGTAATTAATTTGCGTTATTTTGTAATATTACTTCGGAAATATAATTTGCTTTTCATTTTTAATATAAAATTACGAAAATTATATTTTCATTGCTATATTTAATTATTTAAACGTACTATATTAATTATTTTTATTTTTGCTCGCAATATTTCAGCCACCATCTTGTTTTTTTTGTTGGTATTTTTAGTGTATTTCAAAATTTCAACTATGAATTCAATTTACCAGCTCATGAAAACCCTAAATAAAACCCCCCAAATTTTGAAACAAATGTTATTGAATCACTAATTTGGCCCCAGAACCTTGGATGCTGGCCCACTGTGCATTCTAACAATTTCTTGCTACAATATTGCCCCTTCAACAAAGATTTAATCAGTGGTTAGAAAAATATTATTTTTGTAATTAACTACAAACTACAGGGTTCCTATGGGTCAGGCAGAACAGAGAAAACCTGCACTTGTCAGGGAATTTTATTTTAACTCCATAAATCAGGGAATAGTCAAAGAAAATTGCAATTTTTTTTACAAAATTCTGGAAAATAACCAGTCTTAAGATTGTCAGTAGTAATAATTAGTTATTGAGATTCGAGTTAAATAATTATAAAAATCTATTACAATTGTTTGTTGTAAAAATTTCATAATTTAGTCAAACTGAAATGTTTCCATCCTCATTTAATGATATCTAATACTATGCATTCCAAATAAAAGAATCAAAGTTTTCTGATGAAAAATTGTTTAGTATGGATAAAATATGGAATGGGTTTTCATTAAAATTTACCTGAAATACCTGGAAAAGGCAGAGATTTTTTTTTCTGAAATTGAGTGGGAACCCTGAAACTACTTTTTACACAAACTATTTAGTCGCCACTTCACTAATTTTAGAAGGCGAACTTTGTTGGAGAAATTAGCATATTTAAACATAAGGAAGTCTCATTTATATGAACCAGTTTGTTAAACTAATTTTTACGAAGTTGTTCATTTCATCTTGCTTTTTATGCCTTTCTTGACAGAGAATTATTTAAATATTAATAAATTATCAAATATTTTCAATTTTGTTAAGTGTTTAATGTTCTTTTATTTCTTCTAAGATATTAAATACATCAAAAATTACAAGGAATATATGTTCTCTTCCATTGAAATAACATCAATTAATGAGAAATTAGCATATTTAAACATGAGGAATTATTATTTGTATGAATCAGTTTGTTAAACCAATTCTTATAAATTTGTTCTTCTCACCTTTCTTTTTATGCCTTTCTTGACAGGGAATTTACGAAATGCTAAGAAATTATCAAATATTTTCAATTTTGTTAAGTATTTAATGCTCTTCTAAAAAATTAAGTACATTGAAAATTACAAAGAAAATATGTTCACTTCCATTAAAATCATAATACTTTTTCATGAGTGTACATTCACATTTGAAGGTAATAAATTAGCCATAATTCCCAATAACTAGTTTAAATATTAGTAATACATAATTTGCAATTCTCATTGTGTCGATTGATGGCCCCTTGAAGATTTGATTCAGATTTAAAAAATTTGTTGCATTTGAATACTACCTACTACACTACTTAGTACTAGTAAGTAGTTCACTACACTACTTACTACAAAAAAATAGCGACTACAGTTGTCTCGCTACTAATAGTGTACTACTTCCAACCAATGGATTTAATGTATATAAAAACTAGTAAGTAAACGAGTACATCTCTAACATTTGAATTTTTTACATTTAGAGTAGTACAACATGTTTATATTACAGTACGACATTACGGTTTGTACAACATTAGTTTACATTAGTTCAACACTAGGTCTAAAAGAGATTACAAATTCTTTACTTAGCTTTTCAGTCAAAATAAAACTAATGAAATTAAAAAATTTTAAACATGCTCCATTTATTAAATTAATTTTTTTCATGTACAGAAATTACATGAATCTTTTAATTTTTTTTGCTTTCAATTTTTGTGTTTATTGCACTTCTAATAAATTCTATATCAATTCTATATCAAAAGTATTGTTTTGAATTAGGTTTGATATTTTTTGTGTTTGATAATTCTTAGCTTTAAATCTATATGATTTTTCAAAATTATCATAAATAAATCAGATTTATTTTAACTGAATTAATTTTTGCAATTTTGTTTTTAAGAGTAAGAAATTGCCATGATTGCAATATACTTATACTTACTACTTAAAACTTTTATTAAAAATTGTATTTATTTTTAAAGGAGGGTTGCAATGTGACCCTGTTGGAAGTTTAACTCCTGATCCAAGTAGAAATACTGGACTTTGCCAGTGCAAAGTAAGCATTTCAAGTATCTTAAATTATAATAATATATTGTTGTTTTTTTTTCAAACAATTTGCAATTTTAATTTTAAACCTTGTTTCAGCATCAAGTAACTGGTGCTCGATGTGATCAATGTAAGCCACACACATTCCATTTAAATTCAGATTCACCTCTTGGCTGCATTGATTGTTTCTGTATGGGAATCACTGAAACTTGCTCTTCCAGCAGTTGGTATCGTGATGAGGTGATTTATCATTATGATTATTGATTATTTTTATTGAATTATGATTACTGTTTATTGAATTATAATTATTGATTTATGATTATTGATTTATGAATATTGATTTATGATTATTGATTTATGATTATTGATTTATGATTATTGATTTATGATTATTGATTTATGATTATTGATTATTGAATTATGATTATTGATTTATGATTATTGAATTATGATTATTGATTTATGATTATTGATTATGATTATTTCTGATACTTTCTCTTCCAGCTGTTAATATCATGATGAGGTAATTTATCATTACCTAACTTTAACAGATATTCTTTTATTAGAAGTGCAATTCTATTTATGATTATTTTTTACTTTTGTAAATATCTTTTTTTCATGTGTATTAAAAAACATTAGTTAAAATATTATTTAGAAAAATCTTGTAAGAAACAGTCAAGTTTTTTTTATTGCTAGACTATATAAATGGGAAACAAGAGTCTCTTATTTATGTAAGAGGTACCATAATTTTTAAAATGAACTGGCTTATGAAAATAACTCTTTCAACAGTTGGTGTCGTGATAAGATATTTTTAATGCTTCCTTGTTCAATCAAAGTGCATATTGTATTCCTAACTTATATTTTTCATATTTAGCTCTATGTAACTCTTAATTATGAAATAATTTATTTTTTAAATATGTTACGTTATCACACAGCTAGCATTTTAATTTCTGATAAAACTATAAAAAAATGCAGTTTGTCCAAAAAGAGGATAGGATATTACTACTTTGTGCTACTTATAATAAGCAAAAATGTGAATAAAGCACACTTGAAAATATAGAAAAGGACATATAGTTTTGATTCTGTAAATAAGAATCTTCCTCAGTGTCTAAAAACCAAGTACACTTTTTGTCTTAAAAAAAAATGTACTAACTTATTGCATATTTAATAAGTAAACAAATACTCCAATATTTAATGAGTAAATAATATTTAGTGGTGTGTATTTTGAATGCATAGAAAAATTAAAATAATACCTGAAATGATTTATTCAATTAAAAGTTTTTTTTCACCATCTCTTGTGATTGGCAAAAATTTGTATTAGATTAAGTTATAACTCTTTTCAATCTTGCTAAAAAAACAATTACATTGCTAACATCTGAATAATATTAATATTTTATGCTTAATGGTGATAAAAAATCTGCATTGTGCATATTCCTCATTTATCCCCGATATACATTTATATAAGATTCATACTTTCTTAAATCATAGTCATCAAATCATTGTACATTCTTTTCACATTTCAGCTCATGTTAAGTTTTACTGGTAGTAACGAAGGAGTCTCTTTGACCAATATTCTAAGGAGCTATAACATAAATCAAAACCTTCTAGTTGATTCTCGTAACAAGGAACTAGTTTTTAGAAATTTTGCAACTCAACCTACTCAAACATATTACTGGAAAATGCCTCAATCATTCCTTGGTGATAAGGTAAAAAGTAGTCTTCTTTTTTTATTTATTTTTTTACCCACTGGCTGTTCTTCATGTACGCGTAATCCAAATTTTTTATCCTCTCAAATGGTTCTACATGCAAAAAAAATGCACTTAATTTTCTATTAACAGATAGTCTAGCACATAGAGAAAACCTCTGATTTTATAGTACTGAAACACCTCTATTTCTCATAACAAATAAGAGAAAAATGGCCATTTACACCTCAATTTTCTGAATAGAGAGTAAAATTAGAATGAACCATTCAGGGTTGATTGTGCTCCGGAAAAAGTACGGATTTCCGGATCTTTCGTTGACTGTGATCCGCAAGTTTCCGGAGATCGAAGGTCCAGACGTTTCACAATATCATTGATCACAGAAGTTTCTGGAAATCAAATTTTCAAAGGTGGAACTTAAAAACGCAGTTTATTTTATTTGTTTGCAAGGAAGAGACAGAGAGATACTTTATAAGCTTATATTCATGATTAATATTCATTTTTTATCAGTTAATAGTTGTTATAATCATAAACTCAAGAAAGAAAGACATATTTGTAAATTTTAATTACTTCTCCAGGTTATCATAGGTATGTGTAATTGGTATAGGTATGTGTAAAATTTAAATATATTTGAAATAAACTAAGAAATATTGAGAAAAAGGAAAAAAACCTTATTTAAATGTTTTTTAATTTAAACTGTTTTTTTTTTTTTTTTTAAACTCAAGAAATTTTCTGGAATTTTGATTTGGACTCACAATCACCCCTGACCATTTGCATTGGATGTGTGGTATTGCTTTTATGATGTTTTGTCACTTTTATATATATGTGGTATTGCTTTTACGATGTTTTGTTACTTTTATCTTTGCTGCACTGCTATAAATACTTTAAAGTTTTAGTTTCTCTTTCATAAGTTTTCACCTGCCCTTTTCTGCCATACTTAATTGCTTATGTTTGCTAATAAATAATATATAAATAACAGTATCTATAAATACTACCACATAACCAAATATTAATTTAAGAGTCTGCCCATCCTGGTCACGGCACCAAAAATATATGTGGTGATGTTCAGTTCATCACCACACACATTAAGATAAGAATACAAATGAATAACAATTAAAAATAATATACTCTTAAGTAAGAGAACAAGATCATTAGAATGATCACTAATTACAAAGTGTTAAAACTATTTATTTAATATAGATCATTTAAGATATTTAGAGTTACAAATTTTGTTCCAGCAAGGCATTCACTCCAATTAATAATAGGTACATAAAAATTTTAACATTGAATTATACATTATGAAGCTGCACTGCTAATTAATAAATAAATAAAAAAATAATTATGGGGTGATAGAAAATTTTATAATATAAGTTAGCTGTTGAGGATCCTCATATCTTTGTATCTTAACCTCAGCTCTCCAAAAAACCATGTGTGTCCTTGCCTTTTTTCTCACCTCCTCTAACCAAGCCCCCAAAGCATACTCAACTCTTATTGGCTGTTACCACCATCACAAAATAAGTAGGGCTATACTTGCTATTTCTTTTTTATTTTTATTTTTGGCTAAATTATTTAAGGGCAGAAAAGGGCAGGTGAAAACTTATGAAAGAGAAACTAAAACTTTAAAGTAATTATAGCAGTGCAGCAAAGATAAAAGTAACAAAACATCATAAAAGCAATACCACATATATATAAAAGTAACAAAACATCATAAAAGCTATACCACAGATGTTTGAAAAATATTTGTGGTCATTTCAGACACATCTGTATAAAAGTTTTACATCTGTAAAAATATCTGTATTAAACATTTAGAAGTAGTAAAAATGAAATTGTTAAAACTAGCAGTGGGTTGAAATTCTTTTATTATATTTTGCTATGTGTGAAGATAAATGTAATTAGTTTATAGTTTTCATTCGATGAACTCTGCAGTCACTTAAATATGGTTTGATTAAACAGTTTATGTTTTGCCTATTTACTATTTTTCGTTATTTATCTTACCAATATTTTGTGCATTGAGTTCAATTATCTTTCTAAGCATTTGAAGTACTAAAAAATATTTAATTAAAAATTACTGAAAAGTGAATTTAGTTAAATTTTTGGCTTTATAATTAAGAATATCTATAATTAGATATGCATTAAAATTGTGCTTTAAAAGTGATATCATTAACTAAATAGCTTCTATAAATTTCATCAGTATTTGATAACTAAGTTTTGTAAAATTTTTGAGCTAAAAAGGCACATCATATTTTTATTTAAAATATTAAATTTGTGTCATAAATAAGTTGATACATATCTATTTTATTTTTCCTATGAGTATTTTAAAAAAATATAATTGATTGCGTTTATTATCTTGAAAGATTTTGATTCATTTGTTTTTCTAGTTTTTATAATTGAATGTTTATAATTCCAGGTCACTGCATATGGAGGGAGACTGAATTATACTGTTATGTATATTCCTGGAAGTCGAGCAGATCCTAACATTGATCCAGATGTTCAGATAATGGTTAACTCATGTTTTTTATACTTGTTTATTGAAAACTATCATAATTTAAATTATTTCATTTAGTTTAAAAGTCTGCTGAATCATTTTTAATATAAAATATTACGATCTAGCCTATTTAAGATCTTTATAGTTTAGTTTTTTATTATTTTTGCATTTTATCTTTCAAAAAAAGTTGTTGTGCATTATTTAGTATTTACATTAAAAAAGACTCAGAAGTTTGATTCTAATATTTATATCATTGCTTACATCCCTCAGCTTAAACTTTGCTATGATGTAAATCTACTTGATTAATTATAATTGTTTTTATTTTAATTTGATATTTTGAGCCATTGCAACAAATAAGTTTTAAACAAATAAGTTGATATTATCTGAAATAATGACACAAACTTTTCTTTGTCTTGTTTATTGTCTTATTAACAACCTTATTTTTTGATATTATATCTTCTCTTAATATTAACTATGAATTTTATGTTTAAAAATTTGTTCGAACAACTAGTCTAATAATTTAAAATATTAACTCAGTATACAAAAACGATGAAAAGGAAAAGAATGTTTGAAAGTTGTTTATTTCTAAATAATAATAAAAAAATTATGTGCAAACTATTTGGGTATTCTTGTATACAACACATGTAGAATTTAATTATATTTAAAAAAAAAAATTTTTTTTACATAAAAAAGAATATGTAATACACTACCGGTCAAAAGTTTGCGAAAATTTTGAAATCTACAAAAAAAAGTTCTAAATTCAAATGTTCATAGAACTGCGAAAAATCATTTAAATGGCATGAAAATTTGATATGTTCTAAGATGAACTCTTTACAGTTAGTTACATATGATCAAATTGCAATACTTTGTTTTTTGCGAACTGAATCCAGCTTTTCATCATGAGTTGTTTTTATGGTGAAAAAAGTTGTTAAGTTTGAACACTTGCCAAACTTGCAAAAAAAAATTTTTTGTACTTTCTGTTAATAGAAAATACTTATTTGAACAGTTCTATGTAAGTCCTCAAAATTTCAAATCGATTTGATTTTTTTTGTCGAAGTTATAGAATTTTGAAAAACATGTGTACTTTTCTCGATTTTTAAGCATTCCACATTTGCGGTCCTTTGGTCTATACATCTTCGACCAAAGAACTTTTTAATTTTAATGTTTTCTATATTTTCAAATAATTCATATTGATTATAAAACAAATATTCTTATTTATTATTGTAATTATTGTTACTACAAGGAACTTATTATGAATATAATTAAAACAATATCTCGTAGATGTCACATTTCATCTAAAATTTGTTTGTTCTTGCAAACGATGCTCTGATATTTGAATCGAAGTCAGTTATGCGACATTTTACAACAGGAATGGAACTCTATATCAATTGAAGTGATTAATGGTTTATTAGAACGAATGCTATGCATATGTAAGACTATAATAAAAGCAAAAGGTGGATGGTTCGAGGAATCTAAGATTTAAATGTTAATTTATTTAATTACAAAATACGAATAAGAATATGTTAAATATTTGACCTGTTGTAAATAAAATAGTTTAATAAAAATGCAAATTTTTTATACTATTGTTATTATTTTTTTAGAATTATTTATGTAATTATTGTTATAACTTTTTAATTTAATTTAATATAAAGTAAAAATATCACAACAAAACTAATACAGGTAAGCAATAAATATAAACAATAAATATAAACAATAATAATTACAATAATGAATAAGAGTATTTGTTTTATGATAAATATTAATTATTTGAAAATATAGAAACATAAAAATTAAAAAGTTCTTTGATAGAAGATGTATAGACCAGAAGACTGCATATGTGGAATGCTCAAAAATCGAGAGAAGTACACATGTTTTTCAAAATTCTATAACTTCGTCAAAAAAAAAATCGAATCGATTTGAAATTTTGAGGGCTTACATAGAACTGTTCAAATAACTATTTTCTATTAACAGAAAGTACAAAAAATATTTTTTGCAAGTTTGGCAAGTGTTCAAACTTAACAACTTTTTTCACCATAAAAACAATCCGTGATGAAAAGCTGTATTCAGTTCGCAAAAAACAAAGTATTGCAATTTGATCATATGTAACTAACAGTAGAGGGTTCACTTCAGAACATATCAAATTTTCATGCCATTTGAATGATTTTTCGCAGTTCTATGAACATTTGAATTTAGGCCTTTTCTTTGCAGATTTAAAAATTTTCGCAAACTTTTGACCGGTAGTGTATGTCAATAAATCCATCTTAATCGATCAAAATCACATGCATTTCCTTGTACTTTGTATAAGTTTGGAAAAAGAGATTTTGATTTTTCTGACTTTATGTATAAAAATTGCCAAATATATTTGATCATGTATATAACTAGTTTGGTAGTGTAAGCCCTCTAGCACGGCAGTTGCAGATTATTTTTCATTTGAAATTTCGAAAAGAAATGAAAATTCTTGCAAGACGTGTGCAGTTTATACATAAAATGCTGAGAAAAAAGTATCAAAAAGTTTTTTTTTCTATCATCATTGGGGGCCAATTATAAATTATCTCTTCATTTTTCAAAATCTGAATACCCATAACAATCAATTTGGTTAAGTTTTCAAAACGATTACAGTTTTTTCCAAAGAAATTTTTGCAGAGATAATGCAACAGTTTGTCTGCAAAGGAAATCTTCAGTGATAATGCAGAAATTTGTCTGCGGCAAAACTTGGCTGGAATCCTTGTATAATCTTTGCAAAAAAAAAAAAAAAAAATGGAAATATCGTAGAATACTCTGCAATGTGCTTCTGATTCATAGGTTTTTATAATGTTAATTGGCCCTGAAAGTAGACACAAAAATATTCACAAATTTTTAAAATATGCCCTGATTGAATAATATGGTGTTTAATGTTAATATTTTAAATATGTTTTTGCAACTATAGCATTTTAATAATATACCTAAAATTGTAAACAATGTTATTCTTTATTTCAGATAAATGCTTTGACTAAGATTTTATCCCACCTTTCCCATTAAGTGTTATTTCATAAGTTTTAAACTAAATTTAAACAACATACATTTCTTGTGTATGATTTTCATTTACTTTACTATTGTGAATGCAAATTTTGCTCTAAATGTTTCTGGTTGAACCTAGATGTCAAAATAGTCTGAAAATAATTTATCTGGAGTGGTGTTATTATACTGGTATCCTTTATTGAATTAAGTTTGAGCTTAATTTAATCGGTATAATTTTTTTCTATGCTTTAAATATAGATTTTTTGAATTATATAAATTGAATTTTTTAGATTTTAGAATTAAAAATAAAAGCTATCCTTAAAGTATACAAAAATCTTTGTGAATACGGAAATACACTATGACTTGTACTAAATAAATAATGATAATTTTATGAATACATTTTATGAGAAGAATACTGCTCTAATTTATAATGTATTTATTTCCTTTTAGGGCAACGGCATTGTACTAGTTTATAGGCATCCAGAACTGATTCGCCCTTCATCCTTACATTCCATTTCAATACGAATGTATGAGGTAATTGTTTATTTAGATATTCAAGCAAACATTAAAGCAGGAAAAAGTAATAAAATATATGTGTGTTTGTAAGACAGTTTTTGTAAATTGGATTCATTTTCTGATTAAATTGTTTATTTGTATTTTTATTAAACATTTGTAAGTGTATTGAAAAGTTGCAATAGTTTTATAAAACAATAAGTATTACTTTATGTATTCGAAAATAGTGAGGTTTTTTTGACTTTCATTTTTGAACTGGAAAAAAACGAGCAACATATTTTCCATGTCAATGTTTTTCATGAGTATAATAATTTGATTATACTAATAAAATATTTATACTAATAAATATTTAATTTAAAAGCACCTGTAATACCTTTAAAATTACATTTTGGAGTGGATGATATGCATTTGTTTTAATTATTTTAATAATCCAAAATTTCTATCAAATAACTAACTAGAACCATTTACTCAAAATCTTCTTTAAAAAAATCACTTAAGTCTTCAGTTATAAATTCTAGAATTGCTACATCATCTATTTAGATAGTGATTCTATTTATAATGTCTTCTTGAAATTAACTTTTCAATTTCAACTTATTTCTATGAAATAGTGCACTATGTATGACTTTATTTTTTATTAGCTCTTATCTTTATTTTCTTGAATTAATAGTTTTCTTTTGAAACTTTCAGACATCTTGGCTTAGATCTGATGGTCAACCTGCAACAAGGGAACATCTCTTAATGACTTTGGCTGATTTAGATGCTATCTTAATAAAAGCTACATATACTGGCGGAACAACATCAGCTAGGTAAAAAAAATACTAGATTCCATATATCATATGTAATATTGTTATTATCCAAACTAAGTAATAACTGCATTATGCCTATAATGAATATTGCAAGATCTTGTTACAAATTTAGACGCTTTAAATGTTTTAGATCTGTAATGCTAGATACCTTTATTATGTGGAAAATTATAATGTAACATTTGAATTATTAATTCAAGTGTAAGTAAAAAAGAATAGCTGGCTTACTTTCGAATGATTTATGACTATTTCCAGCTATATTATCTAGCAGCGCTTTTATTATTTTAAATTAATGATTTTGAGATTTTAATTGATAGAATACACTAACTGAATAATAAAAACTTAATTTTATTTTAAGTTTTTGAAAGTTTAATTTAAAAAGAAATTGAATTCTTATGAATGTCAAAAAATCAAACATTTTTAATCAGTAAATGTAAAACTATTTTATAATATATTATTGCAATTAAGTATGGCCCTTAAGTTTACTTTTATCTTTTGCATACGTTTTAATCAGTACACTATACTAAATATATATTATTTTTAGTTTAATTTTCTTTTTAGCAACCTCTTAGAATTTTTCTTTTTACTCTGTTAGATGTCGGAATTAATGTTTATTCATAGAGTTTTATATTAATTTAAAGTTTTATATTTATTTATGAATGAGCCTTCTACTTAAGATTGAATTATGTTGCAATGAGTTTTTAACTGAACAACTAAAAATGATATGATCACAATAATTGATTTAAAATAAGAAAAATAATTTTTTCAGTGTATTAGAACTTTTGTACAGAAAGTTTTACTCATTATGTAATTATTTTTTTCTCTATAGTTTAGCCGATGTGTCCTTCACCATTGCAGTTGATCGCCCAACAGAATTGGGTAGGGCATTAGCTGTTGAACAGTGCCGTTGTCCAATTGGTTACAGTGGATTGTCATGTGAAGATTGTGATGCTGGTTATACCAGGTCTGGAGCTGGTCTTTATCTTGGTTTATGTGAGCCATGCTTTTGTAACAGCCATTCCAGTGACTGTGATCCAGAAAGTGGAATCTGCAAAGTAGGCACTTAACAAAATTAGATTAATTGAGTAATTAATTTAATAGAGTTTAAATTTATTTAGATATTTTGGATGTCAATGTTTCTTATACAATATAATTTTTTTTCACTTGTCAAAGTTAATGCTAATGATTGTTTCAAAAATTTAAGAATATTTATTAATGATAAGTATTTTTTTCATAGAACTGCCAGCACAACACTGGCGGTGATTTCTGTGAAGAATGTTTATCAGGATATGTTGGTGATGCTAGCGGTGGCACTCCAAATGATTGTCAGCCTGCTATAGGTATGATGATCAATTTTATTCTGATATATTTTTATATTTGAGCTATTTTTTTAATTAATATTGAGGAAGTATTTTATTGAAATATTAAATATAATAAATAATAAAATTTTGGATACTTAAAAATAATTTGGTTTTGGTTACAGAGAGTTCGTGGTCTCATTGAGTATTTATTACGTATTTGAAATGAAGCGTTTGATAAAATACAATTTAATGTATGCTATTTTAGCCCATATCACTAATTTTATGTTTGATATTAAATCAAGCATAAATATTCTTCTGTTTACTAGGTTTTCGAATTTACAACTGAAAAAACATAAACAAAATTATAACGCATAATAAACTTATAAATGACATCTTTTTGCTTTCTTTTACTTTATTTTTCTTTATAATTTGAAATAAGATTTAAGTGAAAAGAAATTTACATTAAATTAATATTTTAATTAAGGGCTTACAATTTTCTTTTAGTTATGTAACATTAGTGTGGTGGAAATTTTTAGGACTAGTTTTTTTCCTTGTTTCATATTTTCCTTTTCCTGATATTTCTATTTTGTTTTTCGTTAATACTAATAATCACCAAAATTGTAAAATCTGCTCAAGATAGTAAATAGTAATATTTTTGTGGGATTTACTTTTATTTCTTTTGCTTTGATTTTATATATTCTGTTCCCACAGAAACTTCTTGCAAGTGTGATTCTCGGGGTAGTCTTGGCTTAGAGTGTGATTACCGTAACAACTGTCCTTGTAAGGTAAGTATTAGAAATATATTTACTGATGTGCTTAATATCTTAATATTCATTTTTTAAAAAGCAAGGTTGCTATTCTTCCTTCTACATGATTGTTTCCTGTTTTATTGAAAAAAATATTTTTTTCAGCTTTTTAAACTTCGCATAATTCTAAGTATCAAATTTCTGAAATTAATAAACAAGGACGTTATAGCACTTATTCACCATTCTTTTGCGCATTTGATACAAAAATGTGTGTTAATTTTTTATTCTAAAATTTTGAAATATAGATACATTGAACAAGGAAACTATCCAGAAAATGTACAATAGTGAGATATTTTATCAGAATTGATTTTTTGTTATAAAGTTTTAAGTTATTTATGATTATGAAGAAGAAAAGCTTAGTTAACTTTCAAAACCATTAATTTCTTTTAAAATTTAACTAAAGCAGTTATTCACTCATTTAAAATTTTTCGGTAAATAATAAATCAAGTCTTGTGGATAAAGATTTATTATTTTAAAAAGCTTTTCAACTAACTTTTGGGCAGTTTAATTATAATTATCTTTTTTTTTTCAATTGTAAGTTCAATAATCACCAAATTTACAAAATTGTGACTGATAGATTTTTCACTAACTAGTTGTTTTTCAAATAATATTTTGCAAAATGTAAATCTTTGAAACTATTTTCAATTGTTTTATGATTAAAAAATATCAAATCTAATTATGATTTTTAACAAAATATGAAGTATTTAGATTGACTTTTGATATCGAATTTTGATTTTTGAATCCAAATAATAGTAATAATAAAATTGTGAAACAGCTAACAGAGAAGTTATTCATAAATTTTTAATCCTAATATTGTTTTATTTCTGTATTCTTTGTTCCAATCACTACCATTTTTTCACATTGAACATAATTACGCAAAAAATTTTTTCACTCTTATGAATTTTGAAAAAAGAACTTCTGTTTAAAATCTTTCTCTTTTTTAGCCAAATGTTCAGGGAAGGAACTGTAATAGGTGTAAAGAAGGCTTTTTCAACCTTGAATCTCGAAATCCTGAAGGTTGTGCTCCCTGCTTCTGTTTTGGAGTTACACAGCAATGTAGCAGCAGTTCTTATTATAGAAGCCAAGTATGATAAACATTTGGAATAATTCTACAGTGAAATTAATTTTTCCTTTCTAGCATCTGAGCTTAATTTACTTTTTCAGATTGCAATGAGGTTGGAAGACCTTTCTGATCCATACAATCACAACTTCCAGCTAACTTCTCGATTCAGAACACGAACAATCACCGAAGGAATAATAGTTAACCCTAGTCAAAATGAAGTCAGTTTCACTTCTTTCCCAAGAGAACCTGAGCAGACAGAAACTTTATTCTGGTCTTTACCCGCTCAGTTCCTCGGTAACAAAGTAAGTGTTCCAAATTATCTGAATTTAGTAAATATGTATATTAATTCTGTTCAAATTTGCAATAAACCAGAATTTTTTTTTATTAAGTTCCTTATAAATTTCATTATTATAGTTGGCATCATATGGTGGCAAGTTGCGATATACTCAACAGTATTTAGCTGGAGATGGAGGCGATCTGTATGCTGATGCTGATGTGGAAATGACAGTAATACTCTTGATTCAATTTTTAACAATATTTCTCCCAAGGTTAATGTTTAGCCCCCCCCCCCTAAATTATTATATGCTGATATGGTTTTTTTCAATGTGATTTTAGGGAAATGGTATTTCTGTGTTTTATGTAAACATCCCTACTCTTAATCCCCAAGAAGTACGAACATATGAGATTGAATTGAGAGAGGTGAGTTTAAAATTTTATTTTTGTTTATGTAATTGAATATGATGTAATTTACATTGTTATGAGCATTTTATGTGTTTTTTTTTATCTTGTTATGTATTTTTTATATAGATTATCAAAGAATTTAACTTTTGTGCCCCCTTTGTTTTTACCGATTTGAAAGTGTAGTTTTTTTTTAAAAAAAACTCTCTAGACTAACTGGCAAAGAGTGGACTCTCGAGGACCTACATCTGCCACTAGAGAGGATTTCATGAAAGTCTTAGCCAATGTTGAAGCTCTTTTGATTCGAGCATCATTCCATAATAGGATGCACCAAACATTGTTGAGAGATGTACAGATGGATACTTCTGTACCACAGAGCACAGGTCAAGGACTTGCAACAGAAGTTGAACAATGTGTTTGCCCACCTGGATATATTGGCTTGTCCTGTGAGGTAAGTTTTTCAGTTTGAATTCTCTCATTAAAAGTTTATTGTATGGCAAATTGATTTTTGTTGTTTGTTATAAAAAAAGTTTTTTTTAAAAAAAAATTTAGTTTTGCATTTGTTTAAAATTATAGGATAATTTTTTCAATTGCTTAATAAATATAAGCTAATTTTTGTACATTTCTTTTGTTTTGAATCATGTTTAGATTTACATTTTCATGTTTAAATGGATATTTTTATAGGAATGTGCCCCTGGATATATACGAGATGCTAGTGGTCCTGGGCTAGGACGATGCACAAGATGCAATTGTAATGGTCACTCAGAGTCGTGTGATGCAACATCAGGCAGCTGTGTGGTGAGTATTAGTGTCAATGTGTTTAGATTATTTTATACAGTGTTTGAGTGTTGCATAAGATTGTTTTTATAAAAATGTTAATCAAGATACGTTTTTTTTTGTTATGCTGGTTAATACATAAAACCTTAAGAAAAATTTTTTTTCTAGGCTAATTGGTGGTACAAATATTTCTTAAAATATTCATTCTAGTATAAGTAAAATTTAAGTTGAAATATTTTTTTTAAAAAATGCATCCTAAAAAGCATGATGAAAATTTTAAAAATAGATTCCATGTTTATTTAAATTATAAGTGAAAGTTAACATTATAAAGTCATAAATGAGCTAGATTGCTGTAGGAGAAATGAAGATTTGAGACCATATTTGTGTCTGTTACAGCCATACTCAAAATTTTAGATACCATCTTTCACATTGATGTTCTTTTGTCTGAGTTTGCAAACATTTCTCTATTATACTTTTCTCAATTACTATCAAATTTAGCTCTTAAATCGCTGATCAATTCAAGATTCTTATTTAACAACATTTTTTTTTTAAATTATAGGATGTGTTTAAAAACCTTATACAAAATTAGGCATTATTATAATATTTAAGTTTTAATTGTTGATTTTTTCTTATTGACAAATAGAGATGCAGACATAACACGATAGGTGAAAGCTGTGAGAGATGTGCTGATGGATTTTATGGAGATGCAACCAGAGGTACACCGGAAGACTGTAAACCATGTCCTTGCCCACTTACTACACCACCAAATCAGTAAGTAGTTACATTTATATGTATTTGTTCATATAATGGGAGTACTAATTAGTTCAGTCCGTTTTTTTGTGGTCAAAAATGAATTTATTTTAGAACAAAATTAATGAACCGATTAATGAAAGTATTGTCCATCGCTGGCTACTACTTTTACCCCCCTCTCAGATAATTTTCAAATTCCATCTTGAAAAAATGTCTCATCTTTTGAGGTGATCCAAGTTAGGACCCAATTTTCGATTTCTGCGAAAGAAGTGAATCAGTGATCTGCCAAATCGTGCTGTATCCGTCGGAATAACCAGTAATCAGAAGGAGCAATGTCCGGCGAATAAGTCGGGTGCGGTAAAATGTCCCACTTAAGCTTTTCCAAATAATTTTCTGCAGCATGAGACCAACCTTTATCATGTGGAGGAATAACTTTGTCATGTCTTTGCTCGTGTTCCGGCCATTTTTCCTGATTGCACGCCTCAAACAAATCAATTGTAGCGTATACTGATCACCCGTGATGGAATCCCCAGGTTGTAGCAGCTCATAGTATGCAACACCATTCACCATTCTTGAAACGTCGAAACCATTCCCTACATGATTTATCAGTAGGAGCATTGTCACCATAAACTTCTACAAGCATTCAATGCACTTCAGCTGCACTTTTCTTTCAATTAAAGCAGAATCATAAAACATCCCGCTAACACTGCTTAATTTCCACGAAATTTGACATATTCAACAAAGCAAAAAACAGAGTTTTTGTAGGAAACTCAAAGTGCTGTTAACTGAATATTATTGACAGACGTCTAACCTCTCTGAAACCACCGAAACCAGATGTCACTATGAAACATTCATAACAGCCAGAGCCATCTTTTGAAAACGGACCAAACTAATTTGTACTCCCAATAATTAAATTGTTTTATTTAATTTTAATTGACTTATGTTATCTACTTACCTTGACTTTTAAGCTTTTATTACTTTTTTTATAAATTTAATAGTTAATTTGTGAAGCATAATATATTGAGTAGTTTAAATTGCATTATGTACTCTTAAATATTTTCTTAAAGATTTTCTTTGACTTGTTTCCTGGATAATGATGGTCAACCAACTTGCAATGCTTGTCCTGCTGGCTATATTGGCCGACATTGTGAAAAGTAAGCCTTTTTATTCTGGTTGCCGTTTATTTTTTATAATTTCATTAACACATGAATACCAAAAGATTTTTGAAATTCCAGATGTGCTGCTGGATACAGAGGAACTCCAGTTCAACCAGGTGGAAGGTGTGAACCAACTGGAGGTAATGATACATATTTGTTCAATTCATGAAACACAGTAATTACTATCTTTAACGTAAATATTTTTATAAATATTTTCTGATTGTATTTTTTAATTATTATTAAAAAGAGACATTTGTTTTGTTGCTGAGTTCAATTTCTGTTGAAAAAATTTTTGAGCTTAATCTATGGGTAAGACAGGAAATTTTCTTTTTGATTTTATCATTAGAAATGTTTGAAGTTCTTTTTAATTTTATTGTTACAAGAAATTATCTTTAGTAATTATCTTTCTGTGTGACATAAATTTAAATAAAATCTTCAGTGAAGTTACTAAGGAATAACTCTAAATAGTTTGACAGATAATGTGATTTCTTACATAAACTGTTGTCATACCAAATAATGCAGAATAATCATTTACACAAGAGTAAAAAAATAATATTAAATTACCAACTAAAGGAAAAATAAAATTTAAAAATATATTGATTTAGAGTGTATGGCAATCTTGATTTTAATCAATTAAATTTTAAAAGTTATTTTGCCCTCAGTAAATTATTTAAAAATTTGTATTGATATCTATATGTTATAGTTTTAGTGTTATGATTATCTTGATTTTAATTGATTGAACTTTAAAAGTTATCTTACTCTCATGAAATTATTTCTAAATTTTATTTGATAGCTATTCTTTTAATAAAAATGCCAAAGTCTTTTTTTTCTTTTGAATGTTTCATATATTTGAGAAGTTTGTTATGATTTTTTATATTAATAGGTTCAAACACCCAGCATTGTCTTCAGGAGAATATAATTTAATATTGTGGAACTCAATGTAAACTTAAGCTAAGCATATTTTTAAAATAATTTGTCATGATATTAGGAATTATTTTAATTTGGTAAATGTCAGTATTTTTTTTTTTTTTTGGTATATTTATAAGAAATATTGTATTGGGAAAATATTTTTAATATGGCATTGAAGCATTTATTTTATTTATTTTCATTTCAAAATATATCAAATTACATTTAAACTATATTTTTGTAATAACCTGAGTAGCATTTCAGGACCAGTTGAAATCAACCTATTTGTTGAACCCACAAGTCTCGTAAAGAAAATTGAAGATGATGCGATAATCCATTGCAATGTGACCAGTAATAAACCATTTAGAGTTATTTGGCTACATAACAATGACACAATATTTTCATCCCGGTCAGGAAACGTTATTAAACATACCGCCGATGGAAGCACCTTGCGTATTCCTAAAATTGCTAAACATCACCAGGGATTGTACACTTGTCGAGCCATATCTAAAAACAGAAGTATCCAGAAAGTAGCAAAGCTTACAGTTTTGGGTAAACCCTATAAGGATATTTGAATCTTTGGCACTGTGTAGTGCTTCTGTAGGCAACAAAAATGTGTTGCTTCTAACAAAACTTCTTATTGTCCGCAATGTAGATGTGTTTAGATTGTGTTTATGCACCGTTTTAGTGTTTAAAAATTTTGTTTACGTGTTTTCCTGTTTTCTGGTTGCCATGTCTGTTAAAAATCCAATATGTGAACTTTTGATTGTTGTAGGATTTGTATCTTTTATTTCTGTGTCGATCTATATTTTCTGATCTATCTGCATTTAGATGTATTTAGATATGTTTTCTTTTAGTATCTTCTACTTCTTTTCATTCTATTTGTATTTTATTGTAGCTACTTTCATTTAATTCAGTGATGAGATTTAAACTATACACACATCTCTGTTATGTTTTTAAACTTTTATGCATGTGCTCGTTCTTAAAGTGCCCTACATTCGAAACTCATTTAAAAATGTTTAAATTATTTAAAAAAATCAAAATTGTTTGCAATTAAATAGCACAAAATTTTAATTAATATAAGGGTTTATTTTGTGGTAAGAGACAGAAACTAGATAATTGTTTTCTATTTAAATTAATTTTAATGTATGTTGATCATAACTTTTAATTCTGATTTGTGATTGAAAAATAGTGGGTTATTGGTTGTATATTGATACATATAGGGTATAAATAAGCCTCTTTACAATTATAAACTAGTTATGGAGGAGAAGTTTCTTGAATACAAAGCTAAAATGTAGTAACTAAGCAAGTAGCTCAAGTTGTAAAATGTTTAATAATCTAATTATATAATATTTACTGCCATGGCTGACTTTAAAATTTTTTTTTAAAATTAAATATAAATTATATGTATGTAATATTTTACAATTTATTGTACAAATAAATTACTGATATAATTTTGTGAGTAATAATTATTCACTCCTGAATAAAAACTAAGTTTAACCTTAAACATAATTTTTTTTGAATAGATAATTCTTTAACTTTTGAAGTGTAAACTAGAGTAAATTATCAAAATTGCATGATCTCGTTGAGGGAAATAATTCAACAAAATTTCTCCTCTTTAATGTATTGTTTTCTAAACATATCTAAATTGCATTCAGGTTTTATTAATATATTTTAACTTATTGACTGAAAAAATGACTATTTTAACACTAATTTTGTAAGTTAAAGAAATTATAAAAAATATTTACATTTAACTTACTCATCACTATCAATAACTTCCTGTTTTCTGTAACATAACTTCTTATTCTAAATGGAGAACTAACAATGAACCAAACCTTACATTTCCTTTACTAACCAAGCTTTGTGCCAAAGTAATTTTATTATATTTGTGAGTTTACTTGTATAAAATTAAAAGTTACTCATTTGAATTTATCTTTTTTTTTTCAATTAATAAGGTGTGAGTCCAACTATAAGAGTAAGAGTGGAAGAACCAAGAACTCAACGTGTTCCTGTTGGAGCAACTGTTACATTTAGGTGTACTGGAGTCAGCCAAGTCAGTGATGTAAGTATATAGTACCATTTCTATACTTTATATTCTCTGCTATTCTTTATATTCTGTTCTATGCTTTATAGTCTGTTTTATGCTTGATAGTCTGTTTTATGCTTGATAGTCTGTTCTACGCTTTATATTCTGTTCTACGCTTTATATTCAGTTCTATACTTTATATTCTGTTTTATTTTATTTTGTTATTTTATTTTATATTGTTATTAATATTTGACAGTTTTTCCCAGTAACTATACTTTCTATTCTGTTCTATATTTGATATTTGGCAGTTTACCCAGTAAAGACATTTGTAAGAAACACTGAAAATTTTGGTGCTAAATAGTAAAAAGAGACAGTAATTAAGATTTTTTTTTATAATCATGTAAAAAAAAATTTTTTCATCTTTAGGTTTTTATCAAGTACTCTTATAGTTTTTTTTTCTTTATTGTTTTAACTTTTTCATAAGATTTTATTTTTATTCCGAAGCTACCTTTTTTTGCTCCTGAAAATAAGGTAATATTAAAAATTTAGGTTTTTTATGCTCAAGAAGTAAACCTTTGCCACCTTGCCAAATACGATAAAATTTTAAACTTTGGCAAATTGTGGTTTAGCGAATTATTTTTTTCCCCTGGAAAGAATGAAAAATATATATTTAACTCACTCCTCAAAATTACGTAAAAATGAATTTTTCTAAGCAAATCAGTATTTTTTAATCGATTACAGTAATTCTTGTCAGATGTGAAGTGACTCAGAAATTTGGTAATCTGAAATTTTAGCATATCGGGAGTTAGGAAATTTTCCCGCATTCTGGATAGTAGAGCTTCTAGTGCACGCACTTTATATTACTTATTTCAGTACAATATAAGTATTGAGAAGACTATTAAACAGTATCTAGAAACAATCAATTGCTTTTGTAATAAATATATAGTAAAATGTGGAGTAACAAAATATTTTATTAGCAATAGGTTTTGGTAGAGAATTAACACAGACAAACGTAGCAGCCTCTTTATATATATATATATATATTTCTTTGATCAGAGACTAATTTTTTACATTGAAATGGATGATTTAAAAAAACTTTAAAATATTCAATTTATTAATTTTTGTATCCATCAATCCTACATGATTTTAATTAGAATTCTAATTCAGTCTAATTACAATAATTTCAATGTTGATAGTTTCTATCTTTTAAAATTTTAACTGTTTTGAAATTTAATAATTAACAAAACTTTTACACTCAACTATTTTATCTTATAAATTTTCATTGCTTTTTAGGTAACATACACTTTAGTTTGGACAAAAGAAGGTGCAGCTATGCCAGCTCAAGCAACTGAAGCTAGTGGTGTATTATCAATACCAAATGTTAGACCTGAAGATACTGGTACTTATATTTGCACTGGATCTGACCTTACTAGTGTTGCCCAAGATCGAGCAACTCTGTTAGTTGAAGGTATATTAATCTCCTTTTCTTTTAGTAATTTTAGATTTTTGTTTTCTAAATATAAACGTCCATAGTCTTAACATGAACACTCAGAGGCTTTGAAAACGATTTTATTAAAAATTCAGAATTACATTATATCAATACAAATCTGTTTCATTTAAGTAGCTTTGTCATCTATAATTTTTAATAAATTTTTTTAATCAGTTTTGGATTTGATCCTTTACATTAAATTTAAATAAATTTTAATTTTATTACATGTTTAGATTCTCAATCTGTGTTTGCAATAACAAGGATATTTGGAAAGTTGCTTATGTTCGATGCTTCGGTGACACAGTTTTTTAGGGCATTGCTTTCATCACTGGTTCAAGAGCTGGGGATAGTGAGTTCTATCCTGACAGCCTACAAACAACTGGGATGTATATGCAGCAAGGTGTACGTTTAATCTGTTGTGGTTGAAAGTCGTCTCATTGGTTGTGGTGTGAAAGTTTAAAAAGTGGGTTACCAGCTCAGACACTGTTCAAGTTGTCTAACCTAGGTTTATAACCATCATTGAACAGCGGACCCAATTTTTTGAGGTTTGTGACTATTAATGTTCAACTCCGTTGCCTTGTAATTTTGAACCCAGTCTAGAAAACAAGGAAACTCCTGAATCAAGTATTGGGAGAAAGTTGCCTTCGTGGGGGACTTTTTGAGGCAACTAACCCGCATTTGCATTACATGGAGAGAAAAAGCATGGAAACTTCCCATGGTTAGCCTTTAACCGTAACTTTGTAATTTTGAATCCAAAACAGATGACAAAAAGACTCCTGGACCAAGTATTGGGACAAAATGATTCTAAGCTGCATTCGCATTATATAAAGAGGAAAACCACGAAAATCTCCCACGATTAGCCCGACGGCAAGGGATTCTAACCCATGATCCGCCTACCGCTGATTATATTTTACATCAGCACTGTGGTAGGTGCAAACCAGATGCAGAATTCCTATCGACCAGCCATTGCTAGGATCAAACCCTGGTCACCTCATTGATAGGCGAGCGCTCTAACCCCTGAGCCATCACGGCTCGGGCTAGGTGCTTTGCCATGGTTGGGTGATGATGATGTTCATTGCTTGAAATTCAAAATTTATTTTATTTTCTAGGCACAGGAAGACCAACACCGCCCAGAGTTACAATTGAACCTCATTTCCAAGAGGTAAAAGTTGGTGATCCAGTAGAGTTCCGCTGTGTTGCTGAAGGATTTCCTGAGCCACAACTTCGGTGGACTGGTGGTCGTAACAATCAGCTCAATCCTCAGGCTACTTTTGTGGGTGGCTTTTTCCGCATTCCATCTGCGCGAAAGAGTGATGAAGCTGAATATTTCTGTTCTGCCACAAATGCTGCTGGATCCGAATCTATGAGAACTGTTTTACTAGTGAAAGGAGGTATAGTAGTTGTCATAATTTTTGGTGCCAAAGCTTTTTAAATTAAATAAAAGAATTACCAATAACAATTAATACAGTAACAAAAGAGATAACTAATATTACCAATGTCCAACAACAAACACTAATTATTACTTTTTCAAACTTTTTTTTTCAAACTATTTAATTTTGAGGTTGTGAAGGTTGTAATTTTTTAACAGAGTATAATGGAACATTGAGTGGTATTTATATGGTATCATGACATTACATGGTGGAATGACTTGTGACAAATACTAGTTCTATGTTTTAAATCTATGAAGACAAAAGTAGTGTCTTCTTTTTTAACTTTTTTGCTTAAATATTTAAAGACATTAAATTTTGTTAGTTGAATTTATACATAACTCTATATTTAATTTTTTTATTTAAAAATAATTCAAGTAGTTTGTTATTAATGTTTGCTATTGTAGAATAAATATCTCATTAATCTGTCAAATGTTTTTATTAATCTGATTTTTTTTTAAAAACAAGCAAATATTTTTAAATCATGATTTGTCTCATAAAATTCCAGATGATGTAGGAGGTGGGGAAGAACCACAACTGACTATAACACCATCTACTTATGAAGCTCAGAGACTGGAAACTGTGAAATTTCAATGCCGAGTTACTGCCTCTCCGACACCTTCCATCACATGGTCGTTCTCAGGAGGTCAGTTACCTGAAGACAGCAGTCAAATGGGTGGTGTCTTGACACTTCCCAGAGTCACAGAGACTCACCAGGGTGTGTACGTTTGCACGGCAAGCAATGTCCATGGAACAGCCCAGGCACAAGCTCGATTACTGATTGGATCCCGTATGTCTCTTTCTTCTTTTTTTTTCATTATTTGTAAAAGTTTGTTACTTGGAATACATTTGCTACGAATAATTTTTTAAATGTATTTTCCATTTTTATTTTATTTCATCTTTCAGAAGCATTTAATGTTAATAGTAATTAAATAATTCATTGAATGATTTAGTTTTTACTAATTTTTTTAGTTGATAATGGAAATGTCATTTTAAAGTTGCATAATTTTTGAAGCAGCTTTTTAAATAAGATTAAAATCAGCAAAATTTAACTCAGAGTTTGGTAAATGAATTAAGTTAAAGATACATAAATCAAAAGAGCATGTAGCTTTTTCAATGCTATACTGAGGTAATGATTAAATTTA
The DNA here is from genome assembly GCF_982258835.1 of Parasteatoda tepidariorum. Taxonomy (NCBI): domain Eukaryota; kingdom Metazoa; phylum Arthropoda; class Arachnida; order Araneae; family Theridiidae; genus Parasteatoda; species Parasteatoda tepidariorum. The sequence continues at coordinate 38,073,655 of NC_141763.1, forward strand.
TAAGCTTCCAACTGTTCTTGTTTGTGCTTTATGCTGCTTTCTGTAAAAAATAATAATCATTATCCCATAAATAGGGTATAATATTTTTGTTCATTTATATAATATTACATATGGGCGGGCTGTGGTAACCCATTGTTTAGAGAATCAGACTCCTGTCAGGAGTCGCTGGGATTGATCAACGACTCCGCTCAGACCCTCCGACCATTCTGTGGAATTGAAAATCCTTTGGTCGGACGCTAAGCAGTACCATAAGTACAAGGATCTAGAGGCAAATTTAGAAAGTGGCATCAGGACTGAGTGGTGGTGCCGTCTATTGATGGGATTCTGAGCTAAGACATACTTTCACCCTTGCATTGTTTTTCACATCAAAGGCGCATCTTCCTGATTTAATTCGTAAAAGAGTCAATGGTTGGCAAGCTTGATTTGCTTATCATTACATATTTATTTAACAATTATTTAATCATTGTTCCATCTGAAATTGTAATATATATATATTCAGGTCGTAGTCCTCCAACTGCTAGAGTTGAACCAGAAAGGCAAACTATAATGCAAGGTTCATCTGGTGAACTCAGATGTATTGTCAGTGGTATTCCTAAACCTACTGTTAATTGGAGCAAAGTTGGTGCTGATTTGTCCAATCGCCATAAGGTAAATTAACTTTTATATAAAATTGAACTTACCTAATAATAATTCTCACTATGAATATCAATGAATTTAAAATCCTAGAGTACTTTGAAAATGTTATTACACTTTCCTAAGAATGTATATTTGATTACATGTTCCCTTTCTTTTCCTGAATCATGTTGTTAGAAATGTAATTTCTTGCTGTTTTGATAGCTTATTACTATTTTTTTCCTTTATTACTATTATATTGGTGTTAATTAATAAATATGTATTGTTTAAAAAATTCTAAACAAAAATTCAAAAGTCAGACTGCCATTTACTTGTTGAAATCTGAATATGATTATTGGGTTTATAAATCTATTTTGTAACTGTTTGCTTCAAGTTGCTGTTGTAAGTGCCATTACAGTACAGAACCCGTTATCCGGAAATCAGAAAATCGGAAAACCAAAAAACCGGAATGAAATTCGATAAATTTTCCCTCCATTTTTAAAAAAAAAAAATTTTTTTTCTCATAAGAATTTAGGATTTTTCGTTCTTTTTTGAAAGATCTTTACCTTACCATCATTTTAGAAATAATCATTAGTGTATTACTTCATCGTTTTTTCTTTTTTTTAAGATAATTTCCAATTTTTTTTTTTTTTAGCTTGGTTTAACAATAAAAAAAAAACTTTTGCTAGCGATTCAGAAAACCGAAAAAATCAGTTACCTGGAATATCGATGATCCCGATCGTTCTGGATAATCGGTTCCCTACGTATTAATTCAGCGTACAGAATTCAACCAACGCAAATTTTTTTTTCTGTGTATAGCTATACTTTTTTTCTTAATAAAATTGTTTAAACTTTTATAAGAGCTTCTGCTTTATATTTTTGTTAAAAAAATTTTTTCGTTTGTATGCTATTAAAAATTGCAAAAAAGTTTTAGAAAAAAGGTTAAATAATCAATTAATCAAATTAAATGATTATTTTTGAGCATCAATTTATATTACATATTTTAATTACATTTAATAAAAAAAGTTAATGCAACTCTTTTTATTAAATGCAACTTTTTTTTTAATATTTTACATTTAATTGAAAATTTTTATTCTAAAGTAAATTTGTACTATTTTCTAATCATTAAATTGCTTTTCCTCTTTAGAATTATTCAATAAAAAGCCAATAAAAATTCTGAAGCATTTTCTTTATTTATAATTATTTTGTTTAATTTTAGATACAAGAAGATAATTTATACATCTCAGAAGTTACAGTAGAAGACAGGGGTTTATATGTTTGTCGAGCTGAAAATCGTGATGGATCTGCTCAAGCATCAGCTATAGTGGAAGTTGAAAGTGAGTTTGTGTTCTTCCATTTCTTTTATAAAAAATAATTTCCAAGAATAATAAGTCTAAAAATAGCATTTAGTTTCTCTTTCATTCAGTCTCTTTCAACTTTCATTCAAAGTTGTTGTCTGAGAAAAAGAATGATTAAATACTTTTCTTTCAAACCTTTCACATAATTTGCTTGGTTCAAATTTGAAAAGCAAAAAAGATGCTTTAACTTATATCAGTTTTATAGATACATTTTAAAATAATCATTAACAATAAATCATTTATATAAGGTCATGTACTTTTAACTTACTTTTTTCTTAAATTTGTCAATGAGTGTTGAAATTTATTTGTGGCATCTTTTAAATTTTATGATATCATTTCTGACTCTTCGCATTTTCTCAGAGTGTTCTTAGAACCAGGAAGATAAATTTTAAAGTAATATTTCTTTGGCTTTTAAATTAAGATACTTTCTAAATTAACTAATCAGCTTCAAGATACTTTAGATTAGTTGAGATAGAAATTTTTTTCATGGATCATAATCATTTATTTAAAAATAATTTTCTAACCTTGAAATCAGTTCAGGTGTAAATTTATTTACTTTATTAAGATTTTTCTATACTGCCACAAAGCTTTTTCTTTCAAACGGACATTATCTCTTTGATTAAACTTTATTTTACATACTTGTTTATGCAATCAAATTTAACTATACTTGGTAATAATAGTGTCTAATTAAATTAAAAGAACATATTAGGAATGACCAAATTCATTTTGAAACTCAAGTTGGCATTGGTAGACTTCATGTTTCATGTGAAACTTAATATTTTCTTAATAAATCCTGCATTGAAACCTTTAAAAATTACATTACTCATATGTAGGATAAAGCATGCAATATTGGAAGTTCATTCTTGAATATGCATTAATATATTTAATATGATTTGTAATATTCTTTTCAGGACGAGAAGTGCCATCTATAGAACTTTATCCTGAAGCTACTCAAACAATAATTCGGGGTGGCAGTTGTCTCTTCCAGTGTAGAGTAACAGCAGGGATACCTACTCCAACTGTAGAATGGGTCAGAGCTGATGGTAGTCCTTTCACTAGCAGCACTGAGATTCTGAATGGTGGGGTTATTAGGTATGTTCACATTTTAATTCATTTTTAAAAGTTTGAGGGATTTTTATTTTGACAATAAGGCAATAATGTTCTCCTCTTTCCTGTCTTAAATGTGTAGGCAAGGGAACTTCTTATTTGAGTTTATTTCATTTCCCAGGAGAATAAGCTCATTTTTAAGCTTTTTTATGAAAATTAAAATAACCACAAGTCATTTAAAATTGTTTTCATTACTTCAACAGCAGAAAAGGCTTTTATCTGTCCACCACTATGAATAATTTCTGTCATTACTGTAATTTGTGCAGATAAAATTTTTCCTTTTAAATTTGAAGATGAAATGAAACAAAACAAGTCATCACCTCACATGAAACTGAGAAGATTACAACAACAGGAAAACCGAAAAGCGTCAACAGGAAATAACATAGTACTAAATATCACCATGGGAATACCACAACAGGAAAAGCCGAGAAGATTATAACAAGAAAAAACATTCTAAAAATCAAAAAGGAAAAACACTAAATTAGAAATTAAGCTAGAGGTACTGGCATGCATGTACATATATATACAGTGTAACCCCGGTTTTACATTGTCCATTTTGTATGTTATCATTTTCTGCTGTTTCGTGAAAATTGCCCGCACTGATACTATTAAATTTTATCGGATTTAATGGTATCTTTTTAACGAAAATCCCGCTTTATAAATTTTTCTAGCAAATTGAACATATATACATTTTTCTAGCAAATTGGTTTGAAGTAAGTATGGGAACTTAAATTGTAGAATATGTGGGGTGAATTTTTTCCAGTAAACTTCAACCTTTGTGTCTTGGAGTTATCCAATCTTTCAAAGAACGTCACACTAAACAACTGGCCGGATAATCATTTCTTTTTCTTGATTCCGATGACTTGTAAAATGCTTCAAAAACAAAAATTAAAGCTCTCAAATTGATTTCTACAGTGTCAACTAAACCTCTGAAACATGTGTTAGTGTAAGCCATAAAACCAATTTGCAAACAATAGTAAGTATTGAGAGGGATATTATTAAAATCGCATCTAGAAAAAAAGACACGTAGAAGCAAAAATCTCGTAAGGGTAAATTTTTGAAAAAGATACTTTTTTTTACCCTGATTTCATGTCTTCGTGCGTTTTTTAACGCTAGTCAGATGGAAAACGTAAAATTTGGTTCCACTGTACGTATGTATCTATGTATATATATATATGTATATATATACATACCCTCCAACTGCTACGGAATTTCCGTAGTTTCAGAAATCTTCTTTTCAGACGGTAACAAAATTAATGTCTTAATATTTAAAAAAAATTAATTTTAGCGTAACTTGTCCACTATTACTTATAAAAGTGCAGGCCATATAGCTAGATTCTTAAGTTCTGATAAAAGTTTTATGAGAGATCCATTTGCTTTAAAAATTTCTACTTTGGTTTGCTACCACTAGAAAGAATTATTTTCAAAATTTTCATAAGTTGGAGGGTATGTATATATATATATATATATATATATATATGTTCAAAATGAAGAATAAAACATAGAAAAATAATAGACAAATGAAAAAAAAAGAAGGGGGGAGATAATAAGTAAAAAAAAAAAAAACAAACAACAGTTTTGAAAAAAAAAGGGGGGGGGGATTTTATTTAAAAAACCGGGAAAAAAAAGATATAATCTTATCTTCAGCCCACACGATTATATCCGCAAAACAGAGTGCTTTCTGATATTGTATCAATAAAGCCGAAGCAAAATATATTAATACAATAGTGTGAGGAGCACTCAAAAAATTTTTTATAAAAATAACAACAAATAAAATAGTTCACAAAAAGTAAAAATAAGTAACATGTAAAAACAGAAAATAAAATAAAAGAAAAAGAAAAAAACATTAAAAAGCATTAATATTAACATTATATATATATATATAATAAAAACTTGATGGTATAAACATAGATTTTCTCTTCAAGATGCATTCCTTTACGTCATTTCAAAGCAAAGAATAATAATTACCTTAAGGGGACACTTCAGGTTCAAAATGATTTTTTTTAAATATCAACCAATTTTAATGAAAATTTCATAGATTGTGAATAAAGCATTTAGAAAGATATTCCCAAAATTTGAAGCAAAAATATTAATTTGTTGAAAAGTTATAATTTTTTTAATAATTTATCCGCAAGTTAAATTACTAAATGTTCCAATATTTCAAAATGTTTCCTGCGCATGAGTTTTTATCGTAGCTGTATGAAACTCATTTATATTACAGTTTGAATAAGTATAAATAAAATTGGATGTGTTTGAACAACTTAGCACTTAATTTTAAACAAATAAAAAATCAAAATATCATAGTCTTTATATAATTTTTAAAAATTTAAATTTAAATAACAATTTAAAGTAATTTAAAAAATATTCAGTGAGTATTCAGCTTTTATTTATATCACATTGGTTACGGAACATTAGACCAATCATATATATGAGAAAAAAATAAAGATTTATTCAAAACTCATGCGCAAGGAACTTTTCGAAGTTTGAATATTATCGTAAAAAACAACATTGAGAAAAAACAGTTTAACTATAAAAACAGACAGTTTACATAACCTTGTTTACAAATCTTGAAATGCTTATAACTTTGCAAAAAATGAATGAAATTGAAACATTTTTCTTTTAAATTGTAGCTAGATATAAGTATTATTTTTTGAAACAAAAATTGAAAAAAGTATAATTTGGTCGATTTTTGGGTTTTCCATCGTGAAGTGTCCCCTTAAGATAAAAATTATCCTTTTTAATAGATTTATTATAAGGAGTAACTTTATATAATTAAGAAATTACCAAAAAATTAAGAATTAATTAGTTTTATTAACTGTGCAAAAGCTGCAAGTGTAATATACATAGAATCCATATAATAAGATAGAAATACAAAGAAAACAAGAAAAAAAATTTGAAGTTTTTTTTTTTTAAAAATGAGAAAAATTATTAAAAATAATTACAAGTTTTTAAAAATGTAAATAAATTAAAAGGCTGCAAGAACAAAATAATGAAAAAAGAATCTCCTGATCAGCTCACACATCTGCAAATTAGAATGCTATCTGATATTGTATTGATATATTTTGCTTTGGCCATATTAATACAATATTAGAAAACACTTTATTTTGTAGATATAATCATGTGAGCTGACAAAGAGATTATATCTTTTTGTATTCTGGCCTTTTATTTATTTCTCTTTTAATTTTTAAAAATTCCTAAATATTTTTTCTTTTTAAAAAAATGTTTTCCTTTTTATTTCTTTCCTCATTGTATTTGTTTTATCTTATGGTCTATACAAATATATATATGCATAATCTTTACTTATTATTATGTAGGTTTAACAAAGTAACTGGAGATGAAGAAGGTACATACATTTGCACTGCTGAAAACTCAGGAGGAAGAACAACTGCACAGGCTGTTCTTCAAATTCAAGGTATGTTTTGTATGAAGAAAGCAAATAATTCTGTCTAAAACAAAGCATTATTTTTAAAAAAATCTGAGACTTCTTTCCCCTCTGCGTTGTAAAAGTGGTTTATATTTAAGTCAATGTAGGTCCCACAATCCATTGATGCCCAAATTATCTTTCTTTGTTTTTCCTCCCTTTTGTTTTTTCATCAGAGAGAATTTCTAGAGCCATTTAAATTTATTTATTCGTTTCTGTATAATATATTGGGAGGCCTTTACTTAAACCTAGAATTTGGCAAAGGTTGCTGCACCTGGCTCTTATGCCATTACACTCTACATTCAATCAGTGTATAGCATTACATTATTCTTTATCAAAGATTTGTTTGTACTTTTACGAAAGACTTGGTAAAAAATATTAGATTATGTATGTCTTTTTGTAAAACAATTTCAAAAGACAGAAATTTATCAAAAAAGTTATTATTTTTACAAATTATTTTGAATACTTAAATGTAATGAATATATTTTTACTTTTAACTACCTTTCCCAGTTTAAAACTTCTTCCTCCAGAAAATTTTGAACCTTGAAGAGAATTTTTCTATTAAAATATTTAATTTTTATGATACTTTAAGATACTGCATGTAAACGAAGAAATTTTGTCATCAATCGTTTATAAGTCTATGTTATAAACATCATCGATTTTCAAGGAAAATTAAGTTTTGTTTAATCAAGATCCTTGTTCCTTAGAGTTTAAAAACTATATTATTTCATTACGTGAAGAATGAAATTGGTTTATTTATTGACTAGTTATTTCTCATGCTGACTTACATCATTTTGAAAGTTAAGGATGCTTAGTTAAACACTTTTATATTTCCATCATTCTATTAGGAAAATTCAAAATTCATAATTATTATAAAATCTAGTAAATCAGAATAGATTTCCATAAATGGAATGAAATATTTTTCTATTATGTACATTAAAAAAATTTTGGCTATCAGTTTTTGTCAAATAACAGGATTATGATCTATGAATTGGTTCAAACCCTGCTGACCAAAGACTCCCCATGTAGTAAATAGTGACTGATGCACCTTAAATCTGTCGAGTCACAAAGTCCTCCATGTTCCCATTACAAATCAATACATCTGGGGGTAATGGATTGGAGAGATCGATCATTCTCTGATTCAGGTCAAAATTACGATCTGTGGATGGATGTATGAATGGGTCCACCTATAAACGGGTATGACGTATGGTGTGGCAAAAGTCGAATTCTTAGCCATAGATGGCGCCACTGGAAAACAAGAACAATCGCACCCCTCTACCTTAACAGGCATATGAGAGAGAGAGAGACGATCTATGAATTTTAGATTTATATGATTAGCAACATAATAAACATTATTTTGCGTGAGTTGAATTTTTATGTAGTTGAAATGTGAAATTTAAAATCTCTTAAAGTTTATTTTATCGGCCAACCATTGACTCATCAAAAAAAAAAATTATAAATTATTATTTTTTTTTTTAAATTTTAATATAGGTGCACCAACTGTCAAAATTACTCAAGCTAACCCATACCGTGTAAGACCTGGAGAAACTGTTAGGTTTGAATGCTTATCAGAAGGTGATCCCAGACCAAATGTGTCTTGGAGAAAGTTGAGGCATCCTCTTGTTTCTTATGCTGCTGCAGAAGAATCTGAAGACGGTAAGGCTATCTTGGAAATACGAAGAGTCTCCCAAAGTGATTCTGGAGTTTATATTTGTTCTGCTCGCAACACAGCTGGCATTACAGAAGAACGCATCCAGCTAATTGGTTAGTTTAAAATTTCATCTATTGTTTGTGTTTTGTCTTGTTACTTCAGTCTCTATATCATATAAGATCCAATAAATAAAATTAAAATTATGTGTAGTTAAATATTTTTATTTCCTCGTTTTTCATTGATAAACCAAGATATTTCATATAAAAGTTTATTCCTATAATACATTAAGTCAAATTATAAATTATTATATAATATTAAGTCATATTAAGAAAATTATAACACATTATCAGGAAGGAGATTTTCCCGCGTTTTAGCGGATTTCCGCTTTTGTCTCTCGAATTTCAGCCTTTTTATCAAAAACTCCGATTATCAAAAACTCTGATTGTCTAAAAGTTTCTTTTTTTACAAATATTCCGGTTTTTCTGGAAATTCAGTCGTTGAAATAGAATAATTATTTCCGAATTTCAAAGAGAAACAGAAAATTCAAACTACATAGCTGCCAATCCTTCCTCATTTCTATTTATTTTAGCTATTCCCTCCGCTTTTACGCACAGAAAATAAGATTTTTCGTATTGCCTCCCCCGCCCGCCAGATAGCTAGTACTTTCGTAATTCAGACGTCGCTGCTTACTGTTTGCTGGCTCAAAAGCAAACGAATTGATAAATATGATTTTAAAATAACGGTATTATTACCAAACATCGATTTTTGTATTTACCTGATTTAAAAGTTACGCTTTGCTATTTTTATTTACTCAATTTAAAAATTATGCATCGTGATTCGTATTTACGCGATCTGAAAATTACGCATTATGATTTTTTGTATTTTTGAAATTCAATGTCGAGTTTTATATTCGCAAGATTTAAAAGCCACATATCAGGATTCATATCTATACAATTTTAAAATTTATCATCGAGATTTATATTCACTTGGTTTAAAAATCACACTTTTTTTGTCAAATTTTTAGATATCATGGCTTCTACATAGTATATATATATATTCATTCTTGGATTTCCTCTTTTTTTACTTTCTGACTACTCTCATCCCTGATTTAATGCATTTTTTTTTTATAAATTTGAATAGTTTTGCTTGATTAATGTAGGATTGAATGAAAAATATCTGTTTTAATTTCATGTCTAACCTATCAATCTTAATTAATTATTTTTGGTGTCTTAAATCAAATATTATATTTTTCATTTATATTCATTCATTTGAACTTCTTCAGTTATTATCTTTCAACTAACTTTAGTATTAGTTTGCGATTAATTTAGTTATCATCATGATGAAGTTTGTATTTTATTATTTTTTATTAGTTGAAGAAACAGATTCAGTCGTACCAGAAGTAATGGTTGAGGACAGAGTTACTACTGCAACTGTAAACAGCAGTGTGGAACTCCGTTGTTTTGTTAGAGGTAAACTTTTTATGAAATAAACATTTTTTTTTAAATATTTAGTATAGAAGTGTGAAATGCATTATTTTCAATACAAGTTATTTGTAGAATGTCTAATACAATTGATATTTTACCAGGCACTGACAGGGATGTCTATTTGAAATGGACCAGAACAGATGGTGGACAAATGCCTGTTAATCATAGATTGCAGGATGGAATATTAATCATATCCAATGTCCAACCTGATGATGCTGGTGAATATTCATGTCTTGGCATAGTTGAAGGAGACATAATTCTTTTCACGGCCAGAGCTCGTCTAGCAGTTGTTGGTAGGTTATTAAAATTTCATTTAATTTGTAATGTTGCTTGCATATTGTTAATAATATTATATAGTTTGTTTAAATTTTTTAAATATGTTTATATTTTATTTATTGCTACATAAGGTGTTTGGGCTAGAGGTAAGAAGTTCTATATTTTCTTTTGTATTCGTTGCTGTCGAAAAATATGATAAATTACATAACATTTAGAGCCATATTTATTTCAAAGGTAATATTGTCTAAATAATTTGAATAATTCACCATTCTAGAATGATTTGATTTATTTCTAGGTTTCATTTTAACCTTCTTTTAATAGTAATAATTTAAGTTATTTATTAATACATGGCTTTTAAAAATATTGCATTTTGTGATTTGTAACCCTGTATTTTTAGAGTATTTGTAATTTTTCAAAAAGTATCTTATATTAAATAGTTTTAAAAAGTTTTGTAGAATTAATTTTGATTTATTAGCATTAATTTTATTGTGAAGCTCTTACTGAAGTTCTATAATCTCAATTACAGCTCCTCCGAGAATAATATTAAATCCACCTCGACAAACAGCAAGACCAGGTGATGTTGTTCGCATACAGTGCTCTGCTATCGGGGATCAGCCCATATCCATTGACTGGAGTCGCATAGGAGGCAATTTAGCACCTAGCATGGTGCAAGGTGGAGGAGTGTTGACATTCCAAGGCATTACAGCTAATGACGCGGGAAGATATCTATGTACAGCAGTGAACGCAGCTGGAAAAGCTGAAGGAGTAGCGGAAGTTATTGTTAATGGTAAGAGCCAATCATTTTTCTATTATTTAGATTTTCATTTAATAGTTGTTTCAAACAAGTAAAATTGCTCATTATTGTTTATTAAACAGTTTAAGGAGTATGTGGGTAATTTCTGCATAATGTATGTCAATTGACTAAGTCAGTGGATCTCAAAAGGTGATCTGAGGGAAAGTAACTGGGGTTTCAACAGTTTAGGACCTTTTTTAGGGGAGGTAAGGGACATCGAAAGAATTCAGATTTGTACAGCAACCGATGGTTGAAAATGTTTTTTGATCGCCGCTATTTTGTGTTGTTGACAAGATGGATTGGGCGTGGTGGACCGGTTTCCTGGCTACTACGTTCTCCTGATTTAAACAGTATGGATTTCTTTCCTTGGAGTGCACTGAAAAGTGCTGTGTACACAACGCCTGTGGATTGTGAAATGAATTCATTTGTAAGTATCGTCTGTACTGCTGCAGGTATCCAACAAAATCCAGGTATATTTGAGGGAGTCCGCCAATCCATGGCCTGATTGTGTAACACCTGCATCACTAGCAATGATGGAAACTTTGAATTTTATTTTTGACGTTTTCACATATCCTCTTTCACAGCACATGCAATATCTTTGACCAATAAATATTTCAGTTGATCTCCATCTTGTGTCTCCTTGTTTCTTGTACCTGTCATACTGCTTTTTCATGAAGTTTCCAACTGTAGGTTGCTATGCAATTCTGAATCCTTGTGATGCCCCCTACCTCCCTTTAAAGTTTGTTCCACTTTTTCTGAGCAAAGTATATGTTTCTTATCATGTTTTCTTGCTTTAGAAATTAAGAACAAAATATTAGCAGAACTCTTAAATTATTTGTGATGATTAAATCATTTGAATATTGCAGAAGAATCACCCCTTGATTATGTGAGGAAAGAAGAAACTGCATTTGTTGGATCTAATGCACAATTGAAATGTGCAGTTTCTGGATCTCCTGCACCACAGTTGGAATGGAGTAAAGATGGAGGACCTTTACCAGAAAATGCAAGAGTTATCAATAATGAACTGTGGTATGTATCATTATTAACTTTATATTTCAGTTAGAAACTTGTAAAAAGAAGCTTCAAAGTTTTATAACGTAAATTATGATAATCACTTTTTTAATCAGTTTTAAAAAGTCTTTTTTTTTGTTTTATTTAAATTTAAGTCAATTAATAAGAATATATGAAATAAAATCTTTAAAATGAATTTGTAAACAGTGTCATCAATAGTATTGTTATTTTGATCCTTTATTAAACTAAATCATGCATCAAATGAACTTTGAAGCCCTCTTAAATTTTATATAATTCCTTTATTTTAATTGCTGGCAGCTGTAGTTGGTTAAAACAATCACAATAAAAATATGTATTTGAATATTAAATATCTCTTTTTTACTAAAAATATTAACTTTCCAATTTCTCTTTAACTTCAAAAAATGTTCTTTTACAAAATTTTGCGTGCATATTACTTATTAATATAATAATCTACCTTTTATTAATTTTTTTATGTGTTTTAGTAGTTAACTATTTTTGATCTTCCAAAAATTGTTTTGTTTTGTATATTTATTCTAAAATTGTTGTCGTACTTTAATTCCTAAAGGTTGAGAGATCTTCGAATGGAAAATGCTGGTCGATATATTTGTACTGCCACTAACAGTGCTGGACGTACAAGAGATTATGTTATTCTCAATGTCAGAGGTTAATATCTTCCTATTATTATGTCAACTATGATTTTTTAACTCTTGTTTTAATTTATGTCTTCGAATATTTTACAAATGTCAAAATAGATTAATAAATTTTATTAGTCTTTCATTCAAAATTAATAAAAAAAATAACTACTTAAAGTAATCATACTGAATAGATACACACCAGCCTACTATGGCCAAGAACCTAGTCTCATTTTTAAAGGTTTTATCCTATAACAGACATGACAGAAATACCACATAATTGTTACCCAGTGAGACAACATAGACAGCATCTGAGATAGTATCCCTTCTTCTCAACACTTCCACACCACAACCAGCTTGAGAACTTTCAGCCCTTAAAGATTTAATGTGAACTTTGCTGTGTTTGCATGCTGGTTTTGGCGTCTACCAGGATCGAATACACTTCTCCCTGTTTACCCCTAGTTGAATGAGTTATGCTTTTACCATTGCGCTACAGCCGTGTTAAATGAGTCATGCTTTTTCCAAAGTGCTGCAGGAAAAAGAATAGACTTTTTACAGAGGCTCAGCAGTTTTAAGAATTTTTTCTTTGTTATACGTGAAATTTAGAGAATTAGTGTGACTGTGTACTGTGTTGATTAAATGCATTATTGCAATTGAATTTTAATTAAAGTTTTATTTGAAAAAAATAATTTTAATTGTTTCAAACATCTCAATTTTATTTAAAGCTGTACCTACCTTGGAAGTGAAGATTGAAGCTAACAAAGACATTGTAAATATGGGTGATACTCTTGACCTCCGATGCAAAGTAACAGGAGATACTTCTGCTCGAATTTCGTGGTACAAAGTTGCTCAAGAAGGACCCTTACCAGAAAATGTTAGAATTCGTGGACCTATTCTGGTTATCAATGGAGTGATGCCAGAAAATGGTGGGGTTTATCGATGCAGTGTTGAAAGTTATGTTGGAACATTCAATGATGATTATGTTCTTGCTATGCAAGGTAAGTGAAAAAGTAACTATTTTATTGATTATGGTACATATTTGTTATGTATGCAGTTGTGTTATTGTCTAGAATGAAGATGAGTTCTCAAGCTTTGGAAAATTTAATGCTTAACAATATTTTTTGACATTATAATATAGAAAATTTATTGTGTGAAATGCATTATATGGTAGTAAAGTGATGACTGATTGATAATAACAACTGCAAGTAAATGTTTTCTATAGTATAAATTTATTAGTTAGTTTTATGCTGTTGTTGTAAAAAAAAATTGTAAATATATGTGTTGCTTCTTAAAAATAACTTGGGAAAAAGAAATATTTATTATAAGTTTATTTTTTTAAAGCCCTTTATGTTTAAAAAAATCCCCCAATACATTTTTGGCTAAAAATATGTAATCCTAACAGAAATTTTTCTTAAAATTGGAGTGAATGCAATCTATTATAAGAAATAAAAAAGTTTTTTTTTTAAAAATTAATTGGCTTACATAAGAATGAGTTAATAAATAAATAATTTCATAAAATAATATTATTATAAAACAATGATAAGCTGCAAAAAAGCAACAAAACTGCTTCAAATATTAAAAAAAAATGTAAAATCTGTTATTTTTTCTAAATATTTTATATGAAATTTTTTTGCATGCCCTTTTGGGATTTTATGTTCAATACAAATTCATAAGAAAAAGTAAACCCATAAAGAAAAGAAAATTGCATTTAGTTTTGTACTAAAAATGTAGTTTGTTGTATTTTTACTGTTGAAATAAATGTCCAAACTAAGTAGAAAAGTTATTTGGTTCTTATTGTTTTATAATTAAGTCTTATAATGCTTTCAAGTGAAGTTTTATATTATTCTTCTATATTACTTTACAATCCCATGTTTCATTATTATCCATTGTAGAAAATGTAAAATTGTATTCTTTATACTTTCATGCATTTCCTTAACATGGAAATATTAATGTAAGTATTTTTAGTACCAATAAGTTTAAACTATGCTAATTTAGTACTTAAACTTATGATCTTATCTATGTTTTAGTTCCACCCACTCTTACACCTGATTTAGTTGAGACTCGTACTGCACCGTTCGGCTCAACGGTTGTAATGGACTGTAAAACAACTCTGGACCCTCCAGTTGCTTACACATGGTACAAACAAGGTGGTATTTTGCCTTCTGATGCAACTGTTAATGAAGGTCAATTAACAATTGCTGATGTAAAAGGTGAAGATGCAGGAACATATATTTGTACAGCTAGAAGTCATGTAGGAACTATTGATATCCCTAAAATTTTGATTGTCACAGGTAAGATTTTAAATTTAAAATACAAATTTTGATGTACTGTTTTTATGCCAGTACAACCTTGCACTACTAGATATAATGCATACATAACTTGAAAGGGCATGTTTTCCTATTCTAATTATGCTGTCAAAAATTCATTAACTGTCATTGTTTTTTTAAAACAATGGATATCTTACAACTGATGATTATTTGTGCATTCCTACACTATAACGAAATTTCAATTTCAAGAAATAGATATCAACTATAGATAGATAAAAATTATAACATTTAATGTGGTATTGATGTTTTAAGGAATCTCTATGGAATTTAATATCCAATCTCCTTTATAGTTTATTTTTGTATAAGTTTTGGTTATCTATTAAAAATTATAATTTAAAATAATAGAAAAGTTTTTGCGTTGTGACTTTACATTTCTCTTTGCTGTAAACAAATGTTATAATTCAAGCAATAGTATTTTTAAGATTATTTTTAGCTACATAGATCAAATATACAGCTTCTTTGTATTATAAATAAATATTTAATAAATGTAAATATCAGAGTTCATAGCATACAAATTTATTATGGAGAAATTTTTATCAAGTGTGTTTTAATAGATAATAACCACAATCAACGAGTCAAAATGTGCTTAGCTTTTAATTGTGCTTGTTTTAATTTCGGGCTCAATATTATCGTCAAACTTGGAAGAATTTCAATGGGCTCCATAGAATTTTAAATTCCACTTGTAACCTCTTAACAAAATAAAAAAAAAATATGTATTATCTATTTGTGATATCAAATATACCATTTGAGGAAAGCCATGTCTATTTTTTAATACAGTTTTGAGTGCTATACAGTTTTCATGCTTAAAAAATATTTTATTAGTTTGACAATCAAAACCGAAACCAACATACTCTTAATCCTATCTGCATGCTAATAGCGAAAACGTGTGTAGCAGTGTCATAGGTAAAGAGTACTAAGCATCACCTCTAGCCCATTTCAATCACTAATACTAAATTTTAACAATTAAATAATCCTCAATAAACAGAGAAAAATAATGATTTATCGATCTCTTCCAATTGTGCCAATAATGAAAAATGCCAATCATACTGTTTTTGATATTTTAGCAATTTTATTGTTTAAAAAAAAATTGTAAAATCAAGATAAAGTGAATGTTTTTTAACCAAATTTAAAATCATTTTAAGAAGTAAATGTGAATGTTTATTTTAAATGAAATGTTCTTTCTATTTATAGGAGTGGTTCCTTACTTCTCACAGACTCCATTGTCTTACATGAAGATGCCTACATTAGCAGATGCTTATTTAGTCTTTGAAATAGAATTGGCTTTCAAACCAGAAAGCATGAATGGTATGGTACTTTTTATAAAAATTATCATTGTTATGATACTTTTATTTATTAGGCGCTATTATTGTGAAATTATTTTCTTGTTCTCTCTTTAAACTTTTGGGTGTAAGCTTTGGGTCTCATTTTGATTAAAATCCATATTTTTTTTTAGTATTAGCAGTGTTCTTTTTACCTCTAATATTTTTACAAAGATTTTTTATGAAATAGTATCAGTATAGATCAGGGCTGTCCAACTGGCGGGCCGCATCTGGCCCGCCAGCACATATTGTGCGGCCCGCCAACTTCTTATTCAGGCTGATCGCCCTCAGTTTTCCCATTAAAATATAAGCAAATTGTTTCATAATCCTTCTGTTCCATTGTTTTATAATTAATAGTTCAACTATTAATTGTTATTGTATAAGGGGTAAGAGGTTATTGTTCAACTTTTTCAAACTGCGGCCCGCCAGGTGATCAGTGACCGGAATTCTGGCCCGTGGCCTCTTTGCAGTTGGACAGCCCTGGTATAGATTATACTGAGTGCCAGGATTCAACTATAGTTTATATTTGAGTCGTGATGGCTTAGGGATTAGAGCGTTTTCGCCTCCCATTGAGATGACCTAGATTCAAATGCCCGCGTTTGCTGGTTGATACGAATTCTGCTCCTGGCTCGCACGGACCATAGTGCTGACGTAAAATATCCTCAGTGGAACATGGGTTAGAATCCCCTTGCCACCTGGTTAATCGTGGAAGGTTCTCAAGATTTTCCTCTCCATGTAAATAAGATTAGTTCCATCAAAAGTTCTCCTCAAAGGCTAATTTGTCCTAATGCTTAGTCCAGGAGTTACCTTGTCTTTTGGATTGGGCTTAAAATTATAAGGTTATGGAGTTGAACATTAATAGTTGTAAAAATAAACTTTTGGGTAGACGCATCAATGGGCTGTTTTTTTTTCCTACTGACTTATTTGTTTTCTCAGAGGATGGATAAATAAAAAACAAGCCAAATATGAAGTCGTGATAATTTACTAAAGTAAAGGAATCGCTTGATTGGCAGCTAACCATGGAGCTTTTCCCGATTTTAACTCTCAATGCAACGTAAATGTGCTTCCAAAATGGCCTCTATAAAGGCTAATTCGTCCCTATGATTGATCCAGTAGTTGCCTTGTTAGGTTGAGTTTTCAATATTACTAGGTTACAAAATTAAACATTGGTAGCCATAAACTCAAAAATAGGTTTTCTATTCGATTCTGTTTGTAAAATAAATAAATAAAAAGGGAAAGATTATTCTAAAAACATTCAAATGACCCCTTAATGTTCTTAACCAGTGGTTTCCAACTGGCGGCCTGCAAAGCCTTTTTTTGTGGCCCGAGAACTGAAATGTATTAGTTGTAATTTTTTTGCAGACAATTTTCGAAAAAAATCTATGTGGGTTTAAAATACTTTTCTTGTTAATAAAAACCTACTTTCTTCGTATCTGTGAAATTTATCATCCCAACGGTGCAAAAGAAAAAAAATTCTCAGGTTTTGCATTCAAGAAAAAGTTTATTCAAATGCAAAAATAATCGTGTATGTTGATCTTTTTTATTTAATTTTTTTTTATTGTGAATATAATTTAGTATATGTGTATCAGAAATTTTCTTGAAGAAATTCTCCAATTTAACTTTTTGAAACCATTCATTTTGGACGAAAATATTTACACACACATTTGTAAATTTTAAATTTAAAATGCAAATATCTATTCTCTGGTGGCTGTAGCAGACAAACCTCAATTCTCTCATTGAACATTTTGTGTGCTACTATGTAAGTTTTAATACTAACCTTTTTAAAGTCTTATATCTTAACAATTAGATATCTGTTGCACATTAATTGTTTAATGCATGGGTGCGCATTAAAGTTATTGTAGCCCGAATTTTTTAACATGCAATTAAATATTTTTAAAAATCTACTTCTTATTTTAATTTGTAATTCAATACTTTTGTTTTGTACTACTTGGTAAAAATCTGACTGTAATATTTAGTGTTCCTTCAAACATAAAAGAGTCCTACATAAAATTTTGATAAAGTTGGGGCCCGCCATTTGATTTGTGTTTTTAATTGTGACCCCTGGCCTCATGTAAGTTGGAAACCCCTGTTCTTAACCATGACTATGAAATAAATTTGTTAATTTCATTATCTATATGTGCGGCTTTACAGTTCTAACATATTTATGCAATGAGACATTTGTGTCAAAAAATTTATACTCAACTGGTTTGAAATTTACTTTTCTGATCTGTATTTTCACTCACTTATCTATTTCACTGTGACTAACTCTAATCTGCGACAATAAGTAACCACTATTACACAATATTACCAATTACTTTTTATTGAAAAAAATTATTTACTTTTATCAATAATGTTTGTCTTTTTTTCCAAAAAAATTTTTTTTTAACATTTTAGCTATAAAATGTGTGACAAATATTTGGTTAAATTGTTTATAACATATAAAAATTTATTAATTTATGTTTTTCAGGTCTCTTATTCTATAATGGTCAAAAACAACAAGGTGATTTTATTGCTTTGGTTCTGAACAATGGATATGTTGAATTCCGATTTGAATTGGGTTCAGGTCTAGCTACTATACGAAGTACTGAACCAGTTGCAATGGGAAAATGGCACGTTGTACACATTGCCAGAGACAGGAAGAAAGGTAAAATAAAGTCTAGTGTTTTATTTAATGAAATGTAGTAAGTTTAAAAGTCAGTTCATCCATCTAGTTTAAATGGTAAAGTAAAATAAAGTTTGTGCTTTCTGTTTTAATAACATATAAATATCTGGCATCTTTACTTTGAAATCTCCTCTGGTTTCTTTATTTAGGAAATATATATATAAAAAATGCATTTATACTCTTATTCCTTTTTTATACATAAATTACTATTTTGAAGCTTTTATTTCCATATAATTTCATTCATCATAGCATGTGTCTGAAGCATTTGGTTAAAAATGTAATCTTGCATGTTTTCTGGCCTGGCTAAAAAGTATTTTCTTGCAATCTTTAGAATAAAAATGTTAATTTAATTATTTGTTAAATAAATTAGTTTCTAGTTATTTTATAATCACTTAGTGAAGCTAATTACTTGTTATTAATTTAGTTTATCGTATTTATTTCTCAACCCTTTATTTTTACCAAATTATTAAAAAATTAACAAAAATTCCCAAAACTTTTTGTCTTATTAAATAATATCTTTTACACCTTGACAAGTAATGTGAAAGATTTGATACTTTGTTTTATAATCAGTTGAAAATGTTAATGAACCAATAAAAAAAATGTGAAAGATTTATTTGGAAAATTGATCAAGTTAGAAAGCTGAGAATAGAGGAAACATGGAATGATGTCCTCAAACCAAATATCAACAAATAAATAGTTCCATATGTGATGTTCAACTTCAAACAATCATGTGTAATCAACTAGTAATGATAAAGGAAAGTCATATTACAAAGACAGGCAAGTTGCAGTGGGATATTTTGTTCCATTCTCATGTTATTTGTGAATAATATTAGCGGGACTTAGATATCTTATTGGTACATAAAGGGTTAATTCATTTTACACTTGTTAAATATTTTAGTAAATGCGATCAATAGAAAATTTTTCTCTTGAATTATCATATTATTATCAGTTTAAGTAGTCTTTTGCATAGTGTGTGTAAATACCACAGATCTTTTAACTTATTCATATAAAAACAAAAAGACTTCAAACAGGATTTTTCATAGTAATATTTCTTTTAGTTTCAGCATTTAAAATCAATACACAAATTGTTATTTCAAAGATTATTTTGTGGAATTTTTTCATAATTTTTTTTTTCAAAATCTTATTATTCTTTTTTTTCTTTCATTTTCTTATAATGTTGGTTAAAAAAATATCGTATGCAGTTAAACTTCTGTATGTTTTAAAGTATCTACATCCAATTAAGTTTACTCATTATTCTATGTTCCATTTCCTTAGGTACTTTGAAAGTAGATAATCAGCCAGAAGTCACAGGAGTAGCTCAAGGCAGGTTCTTGGGACTTGATTTAGTACAACCAATGTATATAGGTTCTGTTCCTGACTTTTCTGCTATAGAGCAAAATGCTGGTGCAACTAGAGGATTTATTGGTATAAATGTTATTTTATAATTGTACTATAAGTTTAATAACTTTTTTTGAAAATGAATTTATGTTCATTTTATGGAATATAGAACTCAAGTTTTCGGAACATATCTCACAGTTTTCCATAATTTTTTTTAAAAGTAGAACATTGGAGAGATTTTTTAAACCTAATTTATAGTCTTAATATTCTTTATTAAAACTGATGTCTTAACTATGTGCAATCATATTTTTAGAATAATTACTCATTTTTTTTAATTTTTTGATCAATTTTTTTTATTTTAAATACTAACAGAGTGACTGAAAATTATGATATTCCTGGATATTATGTTATTTCTGAAATTGTTTGGTTTACTCCCTTTTGTTAGGTAATATTTTGAGATTTACTGAAATTTTACGTTTACACCATAAAAAATTTATTAGTTTTTATAGTAGCTTTATATTAAAAAATTCACCGTACACAAGCACTGTAAGACTAACTGAGAATGCTATTCTTATCCTTCAGAATTAAATATATTAATAGTCACTAGCATTTCGATTTCATTTGCCAATTTTAATTAAAATAATAAAATTGATATTTCTAATTCTATTTTTGTATTATTATTTTTGTTTTGAAATTGGTAAATGGACGATGACAAAAAAAAATTCAATTATAAAGTTGATTGGAGTGTAACATAATTTAGAAATTAACTTTAAAATTGAATTTACACTCCAATCATCACTAAGGATTAAACGAACTATAGACTGTCATCAATAGTCCATTGTTGTAGCTCATATGCAATATTGAAAGTCTTACTTGCCATTCGATATAATAAATAACTACCATTTCTAGGGAGTATAATTGCATATTTTATTATGAATATATTCTTGTTACTATTGTAAAATAACAGTTTCTTAATACACATTTTTTTAAATTAATTGCCAGTCTCTTCACTATTATTTCTATTTCTTATTTGAGCTTTTAAATGATGATGTTTTAAAAATGTTTATATTATCATAGGCTGTATCAGCCACTACAAAACTGGAAAAGTGGTACACAACTTACTTCGAGAAGCAGAGGCCTATGGTATATCAACTTGTGAAACATGTTCCAGAAATCCCTGTCTTCATGGAGGAGTGTGTCAGGAAGCATTGACAATGGTCGGCTACAACTGTATATGCCCACCTGGCTTTTCTGGTCGGGACTGTGAAAAAGTTGGTGAAGCTTGCTATCCTGGAGTGTGTGGAGAAGGAAGATGCTTTAATAAACCCGGTGGGGGATTTGAATGCTTTTGCCCCATGAGGAAATCTGGCCTTCGATGCGAGAAAGGTAATTTTTTTCATTGATTTCCTCACAAATTGGTTCTTATATATAAAACCTATTTTATTGAATGCTGGTATTTTTTGTTGTTATAAACTTTGAATATTGGTTTCAATGTAAATTTTTATCCTCTTTTGCTAATACAAAATGCAGCACATAGCTACCACTTCTACTGAATTTTCCGGTAGACTACTGGATTGTTCCAGTTTCCCCTGGTCCACTGGTTTCAGAAAAATTCTCTTGTTTTTGTACATTTTAAGTCCCTCCATGGACTGATCGTAAAGACACGGTTCCGAGTAGAACACCAAAGTCGAGCATCACTGGGTGTGGTCAGTAAGCGGGTGGATGACCATTTTGATCAGCCTGCGTAGGAGCCGAGGGTGCGCGGTATTGGTCCTCGTTAAACTGTTCTATCATAAAGTGCTAGACTTCGCACGCAAGTTGTCTGGCTACCAAAGCAGAGGAGCCATCGCCTCTGCAGAGGATCAAAATTGTGATGGTGTGCTTCGGATCATTCTCAAGCATGCTTCCCGCACCGTCGCCAATAGCCCATTGTGCAGTTACGTAAATAAAGTACATACCTATCTTTTGTAAATTTTGAAAATTTCGTAAAATTGAGTAATTTTCCTAAAATTTTTTTATATTGAAATGGAATTTGTACTCAATTTATTGCTTGCTTGATTTCATGAAATATTTTCCAAGAATTGTTTACAGAAATAAAAACCCATCTCATAATAATTTTGTACAAAAAAAAATAAATAAAACCTTTTATCTGGAATAAAAAATGAACTCTATATATGTACGAATATATGTGATTCCTAATAAATAGATTTATGTTAATGTTTTTTTTTAGAAATGTAATAACAAACAATAGAAGTTTTAAAATGCCAACATAATTATTACTTGAACCATACATTACAGTTTTTAATACCTTGATTTTTTGATGTCATAGTGTTTACAATAATTTTTTTACACAGTTAAAATTTTAAACACATTTATTTGTTATTTTTACTAAAATCTTTAAAGTGGTATAACTTTCAGTATCCTGAGTTTTTGATGTCATGTAACTTTCAGTGACTTCCTTTAAGTACATGATGTCAAGATTTAATTGAATTTTTTAAATTTCTTATTTTTTACTGCTGCCATACTCTGACTCATGCTATATTCTTTAGAAAGTTTAATTTTTCAGATAATGTCAGACTTCTTTTTAATCTAATCCAATTTTTCAATGTTTATTGCAAATCAAGAATCAATATTTGATTTACTTATATCACCTCAACATAAATGTGAATGAATCCATTCTTTTTATTTATACATAATCATTTTACATATTTTTCCTTTAAATTCGTTTTTTCACTCTGAAATACATTTTTTTGTCTCATTTGATATTTCTATGATGATTATATCCAGAGACCTACAAAGTTTCTAGGTGACTTATTAATTTTCAAAAGATTGAAGGATAGCTGTAATATTTTGTAGGTGACTGGATTTCTGAACCTCTGGTTATGTCTTTCAACTTCTTAACATTAAAAATAATAGAACTTTTTCCATTTATTTTTTTTAGATATAATCATCGTGGAGCCAGCATTTTCAGATGATGCATATGTCGCCTATCCCACACCGAATGCGCTGACTACTCTGAAACTGAATATGAAAATAAAACCACAGAATACTGATGATTGTTTGATTGCCTATTGTGCTCATACTGAAGATGGAAGTGGCGATTTCACTTCAATCGCTATCAAAAATAAGAGCGTTGAGTTCAGATTTGACATGGGATCAGGTAAATAATTAACTTTTTTTGTCGTTTATTTTGAGTTTAATTAAATAATAAATGATGCAGCCTTTTTTTCTATATATATATTCTTTTTCAAAAAAATTTTTTATAATAAAAATTAATGAAACATTCGCCAACAGTCAGTTGTTACCCAAGGGAGTCAAAGCTTCTCAATTTTGAGAATGATGGCATTACAGTAGCAATGTAGTCAGTGATGTGCACTGGCCACCTTTACCTTCTAGTTAAGCTGGTACCTATAGGCCTGAATCATTGTATACTTCAACCTTATACCAGGGATAAATCCCCACTCCTATACATTGACAGCACGTCGCTCCCACCTCTGATTGGAGAGCTGAGGGGTGTGAGTTTCATCCTGGTGTCTGACAAAACAACAGGCGTGTATACGTAGCAAGGTGCATATTAAATCTGTTGTGGCTGAAGGTCCTATCGTGGGTTGAAGTGTGGAAGTTTGAAGAGAGGGATACCAGTTCAGCCGCTGTCCACGTCATCTGACCAGGATCAAAATTATGTGGTAATCCTACCATGGCAATTAAAAGATAGAGGCCTAAAATGAGGCTAAGTGCTTGGCCATGGTTGGGTGATGATGATACACATTGAAAGGCAAATGCCTTATTTACTTTACCACCGTGGCCATTATAAGTAATTATGACATATTTAACTAAGACCCTGCAGTCATTTACTTAACAAGAATATTTTTTATAAATACATATTATTTATACATTTTTTTAAATGTTACTTTCATTTCAGGACCTGCTATTATTCGCAGCCATGAACCTATTTTACAAGACGAGTGGTTGAGCATTGTAGCCGAAAGAGATATGAGAGAGGGTTCACTTATTGTGAATGATGGTATTGCTTCGAAGGGAATGTCGCCAGGTGTCAGCAGAGGACTCAATTTGCACACACCATTTTATTTTGGTTCTGTTGACAAACATAGAATAAATATCTCACCCTTTACAGAAGTAACGCATGGTTTTGAAGGCTGCATTGCTCATGTAAGTTTTATACATTGTTCATGTAGTTTTTTATATCAAAAATTTTTTTAAATTACTTATTTACTTTTTTCAATGTAATTTATTAAATTTGTGCATTTTTTTATCTTAGTAAATAATGACTTTTTTATTGATTTATTAGGTTTTTATTATATTTTTTTGTCTTAAAAAATCATGGCTTAATGTATTGTTTGTGTGTTATTTTGTTATGAATATTTGTTTTCACCTTTCTGGGATAATCAACCACTTATGACAAGAAAGGTACAAGAAGTGTTACTCATCAATTAGACTTTTTTTATTGAATATATTAATAGATAGTAATCGAAAAAATATCGATGTTAAAAAACTTAGTCGAAGAGCATGTGATGTTTTTTAAAAAAACACTTAATTCTAGATTTGAGATCTAACTAGTTGACAGAAAATTTAGAACATTAGTTAATTCTATTAAGCGTTGAGCTTCTTGGTTAGTTTAGGCTTAGCTTAGTTAATGTTAGCTTAGAGATATAGAACTCTTTCTAAATTTACAACTGTAGCATTCTTTTTAATTAAAAATTAGGTTGAAGTGAATGGAGTTGATATAGATCTAGTGAATTCAGCCATTGATTCTTCAAATGTTGAAGATTGTGGTGTCAGAACACCCTGTGAAACTAATCCATGTTTAAATGAAGGTATTTGTGTTGAAGATGATGGTGCCCCTCGAGGATATGTTTGTGAATGCAGAGAAGGATATAGTGGTACGTAGCTGTTTTTATGACATTCTTTTGCAACTTGAATAATCTATCATGTAATAACTTAAACATTTCTGTGTAATTATGCTATTCGATCATTTGTTAATAAAATATATTTCACAAAAGCTACTTCATTATTAGGTATGCTTTAAAAAAAAAAAAAAAAAAAAAACAGAAATTTTTTTTTGGATGTTTGGTGACTTTTACATGTCTATAAACACTGAAAAATGACTAGTCTGTTAAAAATATCTTATTTGGCATATACCTATATGTATGAAAATTAATAAAATAGAACTTTAAATCTATCAATTGATAAGGATTAAGATCATGTGTAAAAATTTGAATTTTTAGAGTTTAAAGAGTTTGTTTATAATTTTCTTTTCTTCCAAAATTGATATGTTTCGCTCTGTTTAAAACTGTATATGTTTTCATATTCTCTTATTTCTTATATCTTAACCTATTTTTACTTCATTAGTTGTTTGTTTTGCCTGTCATTTATTTTGTTCTCAAACTCTGTACCTGGTGAAATGTCCTAGAAAACTATATGTTTTTGGATAACACTTAAATGTATACATAACAAATTTCTTTAAAATATTATAAATTTTTTTTATAGGTACCAACTGTGAAATTGAGACAGATTTATGTAGTTTAATAGATCCTTGCAAAAATGGTGGCACTTGCATAGGTGCTGGAAATTCCTATAAATGCAGTTGTCCCATAAAATTCAAAGGCACAAACTGTGAAGAGCGTAAGTATTCTTGTATTGATAAAAATATTCTGAACCGTTATATGAATTAATAATTTTATTAAACAAAAAAAATTGCTTGAATTGCAATGTATCATTTATTTGATTAATGAATACTTTTTAGTCAGTCAAAAAATGAATATTTTTTGTTAAATTTATAACTTTTTCTTTCACAAGTTTCTCTTTTAAAAAACTTGTCATATTCATTATATTATGAACTTTCCTTTTATTCCAATAATATTTGTTAAGGCGTTTAGCATACTAAAAATCCAAATTTAATAAGAATTCATTAATTTTATTAACAATGGTAAACAAATATTGAAGCTTTTGCTCGAGTTCTCTTTTTTGATACATTTTTAGTATTACATTTTTACTTATACTTTCATTTTTCGATACATTTTTAGTATGCTCCTTCTAAAATAATAATAGTATAATTCTAAAATAATAATAATTGTAATAAATAAAATGTGACTCATAATATAAAAACTTTTTATTACAAAGCTGTAGAGGTGTGTAATGAAAAATGAACAGTAGACAAAGTAGTGCCCACTGTTTTTGTCATTTTATTTATATAATTTTTCTTTCATATCATCTTTGTCATATCTCATTTTATTTATTTATCATAATTATTTATTATTAATATTTTATCATAAAATTTCTTGTTTTCTTTACCTTTGTTGTATCACTTAAAAATTATATTTCAATTTCATTGGTATTTTTAATGTTATCTATTTTAATATGTTTACTAATATTAATACATTAAATTTAAAAGTAAATGTATCTCATTATTTAATTGATATGGTTGGTATCATGGTTGAAAATTGTATAAAAATGCAAAGTCATTAAAATTATCATTAAGTCATATAATCATTAAAAGTTTCTTAAAATTCAAGCATTCCATTAGAAGTTTTGTCTCTTTACCATATTATTGCTCTAGCCATAATTCATAGAAA
Organism: Parasteatoda tepidariorum; assembly: GCF_982258835.1. NCBI lineage: Eukaryota > Metazoa > Arthropoda > Arachnida > Araneae > Theridiidae > Parasteatoda > Parasteatoda tepidariorum. The sequence goes on from NC_141763.1 coordinate 38,100,260, forward strand.
TTGTATTTTTCTAACAGCTTCACAATTTGATGAGAGAGCAGCATTCCAAGGAGATGGTTATATTTCACTTGATACAGACCTCTTACCTCACACTGCTAGTGCCAAAGATGAAGTAATCAGCTTCAGTTTCACGACAACCAGTATTGAAGGTCTACTGCTGTTTCACGGACAAAAACCAGAAACTGATGGTAAAGGACAAGACTATCTTGCAGCAGCCATAGTTGATGGTTATCTGGAATTTAGGTGCAGACATTTTTGTTTCCTTTTTAGACCTAAAGACTTTTTTCCTCTATCTATTTCTTTAATAGAATTCTTTAATTAATCAGAACTTTATTGATAGCAATGAGAATAAGTACTATTTTATGATATGTTTAAAAACAATTGAAAAGCTTAGTGAAAGAATAATAAGTGAAATATTCGACGAAAAAATGAAATTTCATAGAGGGGGGAAAAGTTGTTTATTTTTTTTTTGGTCTTATAAAACTATACTACATTTATATTGGCAGATCTCACCAATTGGTGGATATAAGTGACAGTCTTTATACGTGTTCTGATTTGATTTCATTTATATGTGTTTTCATTTTGTAAAGAAATCATTGACAACCTTAAAAAGTTTTGGAATGATATTAAGATGCCAAAAGTACAAAGTTTAACGCACAAACAGCTTAATGTGCATTATGAATCGTAAATTTCATCAATTGTCATTTTGCAGGCAAGAAATGTGGATATAAATCTTTTTTTTTTAATATGTTAATATTTTTTATATGTTGTTCAAAATATTTTTTTATCATCTTTGAGAACTTGTCTTTTTCTCTCTTTTAGATGTATTTTTATTTTTAACCTATTGAAACTTTTCTTCCATTATTGATTGGATGATAGAAAGTCCCTTATGCTTCCTTTAAACAGCTTTTTCTCATATTCGTTTGTTGTTTAGAATTTACTTACCGTTCAATATATTCTCATATCTTATATTTTTTCAGCTATGAACTAGGAAGTGGTGCAGCACAAATAAAATCACCCATCAAAGTAAGCGATGGTAAAGTCCACAATGTGATCCTCAAAAGGTCAGTTTGTTTTCTGTTTACTGAACACTTCAGTTATTGTATGTAACTGATTAGTTACTGATACTATTGGTACTAATTCATTTTTAATGTTATGAATATGTATTAAATTGTTATGAAAACTGTTACGAATATGTATTAAATTTTCTGTACTACTGATCCTTTTTAAAGTATATATAGGTATAATAACAATAAAGTATAAAATTTAGCAAAGAACTAATACAAAATTAAAATAACTGATAGTATAAAATATTTTTTGATGTACTCCTTTATTCAAATTTTAGTCTCAATTATTTGTGTTTTACCGACTTCTGAGAAATGGAGTATAATCTTAAAATACTCTGTCACAAAAAAAGTGAAATTCTTTTTCTTACCTCACAACATTTATTACTTTTCAATGCTACATCAAAATTTTATTTTCAAGAATGTCTATGCTAAATAATAAATTTTTATTTGTAGTCCATTTCTCCGCACATAGTTTATCAACTATAATAATCTTAAGTGTTACTAGCTTTTGTGTAAGTTTTTTTTTTGTTCGTCCTTCCTGTAGTTCTTATTATTGAGCAAAAAGTAGTTTCTAGCATCAGTTTTTCTTTTTTTCTTCATAACTTTGATTCAAATATTTCTGTTGTCTCCAGAGATTTATTTATGGTGTCTAAATTATATAACAAATTTTTAACAAATGATTTTATTTTTAAGTACTGTATTTTGCTTAATCTTCTTCATTAATCCCCATTTGCTGTCCATGTCTTAAATTTATCTAATCAATTTTCTCTTACTTTAGAACTGGAAGACATGGAAGTTTAGAATTAGATGGTCTACATCAACAATTTGGAGAATCAAAAGGAATTTTGCAAATGCTAAATACTGATGGTGATATCTTTATTGGTACGTTCATTTTTTAAGTCTGAAATATCAGACAAAATCAGTGCTACTTGTTTGATATGTTAGAACACAACTGTATCATTCTTTTGAACTTTTCACTTTACTGAGATTATGTGTCAAATATAAACTATATTTTATTTTATAACCGTCGTTGAACAGCCGATCCAATTTTTGGGTTTACGAGTACTAATGTTTAAGTCCGTAGCCTTGTAATTTTGATCCCAATCCAGAGGACAGGGGATCTCCTGGATCAAGTATTGGGAGAAGTTTGCCCTCGTAAAGGACTTTCTGAAGGAACTAACCAGCATTTGTGTTACATAGAGAGGAAAACCTGCCACTGTTAGCTTGACAGCAAAGGGACTCTAACCAATGATCTCTCTACCACTGAGGATATTTTACATCAGGATTGTGGTCGGTGCAAGCCAGATGCGGAATTCGTATCAACCAGCCATTGTTAGGATTCGAACCCAGTTCACCTCATTGGACGGCGAACGCTCTGTCCCCTGAGTCATCACGGCTCAAATATAAACTATAGCTGAATCCTGGAACTAAGTATAATCTAAACTGATTTTTAAATTAGAATATAGTTTGTATTAAAAATATTGGTACTTGTTATTCACTTTTATTTTGTTCATGGACAATTTTAATGAATTTATATTTTCATACATAGGCCGAGAATATTTAGAAAATTTTCAAAATTTAATGTTATGGGTGGAATTATAATCTAACCTGTTAATTGGACAAATTTCCAAGCAAATATAGTGTATAAAAGTACTTCTCATTGAGACAAGCATTATTAGTTACAAAAAGGCTCTTACAAAACATATAATTAAAATAACAGCTGGAAATAAAACACCTATGACTATCAATTTAAAAGAAAACGCATAACAATGACAATAGGAAATAAGTGTATATGTATATTTAATTTCCTTTGGGACTTTCAATGAGTTTTTATTTCTAAACAAGGTAAACAAATAAACTAAGAAAGCTGGGTAGACCAAAAAAGTTGAAAGTTTGCCACAGAGATAGCATGCCTTATTTTTTAAAGGAACTAAAACAAATTAGAATAATTCATTTTAATGGAAAATATATAGGTTTGCAATTTTGAATAAGCTTTCAATGAAAAAGTATACTCTCATCTTACATTCAGATCGACTTATATTTGGAAATATGATCATACACTGATGGGCTTATATTCGGAAATATGTGTTAAATAAAAAATATTAGTCACATCTCAAATGTTATTTTCTGTTTCACACTCGATTGTCTGATTATTTTTAGTTTCTTTAAACTTAATAGTTCAGTAAATGAAATTATTCTCAGACTGCTTTTCAAGGTATGGTTTAAGTTTTAAAGAAGTTTGAATAATCATACATGTATAAATATTATCAACAATTTTAGGCGGAGTTCCTAATCATCAGCTGATGACTGCTGGGAAATATCCACAGGGTCTAATTGGTTGCTTATGGGATTTGGAAATCGAAGACTCTGGACCCATCAATATGTATGATAGAGCAAAAGCTGGAGCTAATGTTCAAGACTGTGATGAGTGAGTTTCTAAAACTTCATTTGTTTAAAACGCAAATTTAATGTTGAATGGTTTAAAATGCATGTTTTTTTCAATATTGCTATGCAATGAATCATAAATTAGAATGAACACTAGTAAATGATAGTTTTTATATTTGATTTATTTAATTTGGTCGTTTTGATATTATTCAAAATTATGTTACAAAACTATGTGAAATTTTAGATTGATAAAAAAAGAATGTTAGAAAAAATTGCTTTAATAAATTTTTTTCTAATTTTCGAATCTACAGCATATAAAGTTAGTTCACTAAAAATATTGTAAATAAAGTTTTACCATTTTGTTTTAACTGTGCGCATTGCATGCCAGAGGTGTCCTAGTGAAAAAAATTTCTCTAGTTTCTAATATATATATATATATATATATACACTCATGTCCATAAATTAAGGATAATGAAGTTCAGGCACAGAAAGAGACAGAAGCCAAACAAATTTGACTTATTTGTAAAGTCTATGTATTAAACAGAAGGTAAAGAGCAAAAAAGATGCTATATGTTTGACATAATTAATAAAAATTGCAATTTTTACTCCCTGGAGCAAATTTCAAAAAAGAACCTATTTACAAAAAACAGTATAACATGGTTAGTATGATGGTTAATACGGAGTATGTCTCCCGGACGATGCAATACAGGCCGTACAGCGCTTAGGCATGCTGAGTATCAAATTATCAATCTGATCTTGGGGAATATTACACCACTCATCAAGCAATGCCCTCCGAAAGTCCGGTAGACGGGTGGGAGGGGGTTGACAGGCTGCAATTCGTCGGCCAAGCATACTCCACACATGCTCTATTGGATTCAAGTCCGGTGAGTATGCTGGCCAATCCATACGGGTGATATCCTCCGATTGATGGAATTCGTCTACAATGTTTGCACGGTGAGGACGGACGTTGTCATCCATAAACAGAAATTCAGCACCCATGGCACCCCGAAACAAACGTATATGTTGTTCCAGAATGACATCCCTATAGATGTGGCCTGTCATCGTTACACTCTGAACATGCAGGTCAGTTCTGGAACCAAGAATAATCCTCCCCAAACGAGCTATCCTGCACCACCGTAACGGTGTCGTTCAATGGTGTTGTCTTGGTGGTAACGGGTACCAGGCTCTCTCCATATGAAAGTCCGGCGAGAATCAGTCTGCAAACTAAACCTGGACTCGTCGGAAAACATCACACAAGACCACAGTTTCGGTGTCCACAATGCATGCTCTCTACTCCAGGCTAATCGCAGGTGACAGTGAGTTGCGGTAAGTGGAACACATCTGACAGGCATACGAGCATATAGACCAATATGCCCTAAGCGTCTGTACACGGTCTGCCTTGAAACTGTCGTACCGGTAGCTGAAGAGAGCTGACGAGACAGGTCTGATGCTGTGCTCCGTCTATTTCTTTTGGCAGTAACTGCCAAATACCGGTCTTCATTGGGCGTTGTAACTCGGGGGCGACCTGTGCTGTAACGTCTACTCACATTACCATCATCTTTGAATCGTTGCCAAAGCCTGGAGATGACACTCTGGGTGATTCCTAGTTCCTCGGATACTTCCAGCTGGGTACGTCCTCATTCCAGTTGTCCGATGATTCTGCCACGTTAAAAATCATCCAAATGGTTCCTTTGTGTCATAACTATGCGGTTATTGCACTGAAAGGCTTTTAAAGCGCTTGTGAACAATTTTACTTCTTTGCCACCATTCCTTATATACCCCTCTCTTACACTCTCGTCATTGTGACGTACTACCAGCGTCATCTTGTGGTTTCCTGTAATTTGCATATTCTTCTTCAGGATGTGTGTGATAATTCTACAGGTGAAATTTTAATTTTAGAGTTTGATTTCCGTGTGATTCTGAATTATCCTTAATTTATGGACATGAGTGTGTGTGTATATATATATATATATATATATATATATATATATATATATATATATATATATATATATATATATATATATATATAAATAATAGATCATTTAATTATTGCATGTTACTTTTCAGTTTTGAAGCCAGTGGTGAGTTTCTGGAAGAACTAGAAAGACCTTTTGTACAAAAATAAATTGTAGAAAAATAATCTAGCCATTTGAATGTAATAAAAAAAAGCACATTGGACGCATATTATACTAACTTTCCTCTGAAAGCAATTTTGTATAGGGGTCATTTAGTGGCTAGTCTTTGTAAAACTTCCTTCAAGTCCATGCAAATATTGCCTCTAACATTGCCGTGCATATTTGAAAGATGAGCTCCGTGTGAGGACCATCACTGTGGAAACTTTTCCTTAAATGCACACATTTGAACTTGTTTTGTGCTTTGCAAATTTTTATGTCAGCTACTAAGAAGATGGATCATTCTTTTGGCAAAAAAAAACTACTTACTTTACCATTTAACTCATGTGAATATTGAAAAGTAATGAACTCTGAGATGCCAACTATTATGGAACTTTCATAGTCGCTAAGAATTTGACTCTTGTTTCAGTGCTGAATCATTAAATTTTTAGAATGTCAATTTTCATTTACTTTATTGCTTGGAGAAAATTAACTCACAAGAATAATGCTTTTTATTTTTAAATAACTCTCTATCGTCAGATAGAGTTTGCAGAGTGATTTATAAAATGTACTACCCTCTAAGCTTATACAGGGTTTAACAAAACTAACGCCTACAAATGTAAAGAGTGATGAAATTTGCCAAAACAAACAATTTTCATCGTGTGATGGGGGTCAACAAACATTGAGCCATGAGCCAGTTCTCACTGGCTTGGTGAAAATGTATAATTTGATGAAAGCCAATAATAAAAGTTAAAGAATAGCTATTATTAAATACTTTTTACAACAAATGCTCGAATCAGCAGGCTGTAGCTTCAATGCAGGCTTCTCAATTGTGACTAAGTAAATCATGCAGACATTGGAATATTCCTGTTGTTTCACCATTGTCTGTAGATGGGATGCTGATTTGGATGACCATGTCCCAGTGGCTCTTTAGGTATTTTGTAAAGGACCTGTTTTAGGTACCTCCAGAGAAAAACAAATTTGGGAGATCTGGAAAACTATGAGGCCGGTATATTCCATCTATTCGGAAAGGCTAATATCTATGTAGTGTGACCAAAAAGGCATTCTTTTGTCACTTTGCTCTCGGATCTAAAATTGTAGAATGAAAATGGCTTGTTTTGGCGAGTTTCGTCACTCCTTGAAGTTATGACCATTAGTTTTGGAGAAAACTATATATTTGAAATAATTGAATAGGCAATCTTTCAATGTTGAAATTGTTTGTGTGTTCAATCCTTTGTCATACACTGCTGAATAAGGTAATTATACACCCTGATTTAATTATGTAAGCTTTCTAACAAAATTAAATCTGAACTCATTTTGACTTAAATCTTTTTTTAAATTTATTATTTTGACTCTGAAAAAAAAATCTAATAGTTGGCAGTCTTTAATTTAGCGCTCTACTTAAAACTAACTTGGGTATGAATTATCTTTGTTTGCCTTTTAAATCTATACAAGTGCAAAAGTATTATTGTTATATTTGTTATCGATTCATGTTCACTGCCATGTTTATTATTTTTTTTCTTTTTCATTGTTAACTTAGTTGTGTTGTCTGTGTTTGTCTCATTCATATGGTGCTACAAACATTATTATTATTCATTCTGTTAAAAATGGAATGAAGAAGCTAAAATCTTTATTAAGCAGTGTAGATTTTTTGTTAATACATATGTTGTACATGTGTTTTTATTTTGTTATTTTTCTTTGCCCAGTGATAAAAAAAAATTATTGTTCAAATTTTGAAGATGAATTTATTCTGTTTTATTTTTTAAAAAAGAAATCAGTTCTCTGCCCATTTAAATCATATGAAAAAGTACTTCTGCTGTTTGTTTTTCTGTGTATTGTCAATCATGCTTGTTGTTGGTCAGAGGTGCAACATGTGAATTCTTTATTTAAGAAAAAGGTCTGAAATAAAGTTGACTTTATTTATCTCTGTTATTTCATGATGTTCTCGTTTGCATATTTAAATATTTCACCATTTATCTGAGGAAGCGGTTAGCAAGCATTTCCTTCAAACATATTAAAATTCTAGTATGCAAGTAATTAAAAAGAGAGTAAAAGAAAGACAATTTGTTGCCACTCACAAAAAAAGGTCAACTTATAAACTTTGATGCCACTTTACGCATATTCCTTAGGTTTTTTTGAAACCTTCATTCGCTTAACTCTTCAATTGTGAAAAAAAAATTACTATGAAAATGTTGGATTAAAAAGTTTAATAATTGTGTTCAAACATTCTTCTGTGAGAGAAAATAATTCTCACTATAGTGCTAAAAACGAAAAATAGTTTTAAAAAAATATGTACATGTAAAGTGTAAAATGAAGAGAAAAACAGATAAAGGTTTTAATCAATATTAAAATGAATCTGACTAAATTAACTTTAAAGTTTATAAGTTGACAAAAAGAAATAAAGAGTATGCCTTGCCTTTACTTCTTGCCAGTAAACTTCTAACATGCAAAATCTATAAATCACTAATTCTCAATCAAACCCTTTATATTATAGTCCTCACTTGTGTCAGCGTTTGGTTCTATTATCAATAATACTAACACTATATCTACAATATAACAAAGCATCAAATTTGTTAACTAGACACAAGCAGGGCCATGACAAACACCCTTACTAGACTCAGAACACACCACCCGAGAGAGATGAAAGTTCAAAAAGATGGAACTACAAAGTACCTGAATTACAGAAACTGACTCAGAACTGTCACCTGAACATCTTTTTGCCTGTCCTGCCATCTTACAGCACATTAGTGACTGTCCACAAGAAGATCTTTATTCGGACATTTGCCTTGATATAGCTGAAGCACTGTATAGGACCTTCGATCGTATGTAGTGTCTTATTGATTTTCTTTCCATGTCCATAACGCAAACAAATAACCAAGAATATATCAGAAGAAATTATCTCCTGGATGTTAAAAGGAAATAAATGTTTTTGCATATACCAATACTTATTCAAGAACAAACTTCTAACTAAGGAAATCAAGTTGAAGATCTCTAAAACAGTTATCAGACCTATAGTTACAGATGGAAGTGAAACTCTAACAAACAGACTAATCTAACCTACTAATCTACGAAAGGAAAATTTTGAGAAGAATATTTGGACTCATTACAGTAAATAATACACAGTGGAGAATAAGAAACAATAGTGAACTTGACCATTTAATCAGACAACAACAAAAAGACATAATTTGATTTATTAAATTCCGACATTGGGGCAGATTGGAAGATTAAATGATAACAGAAATGTAAGAGAACGTTCAAATTGGAACTCAAGACAAAAAGGAAGACCTAAAAAGAGATGGTTGAGCGATAGTACTAAAGGTCTAACCACCTTGAAGGTGAAAAACTGGAAGTAGAAAGCCAAATGCAGAAAAGTTTAGAAAGATATTGTTCAAGAGGCCAAGGCTCACACACAGTGAGGTGTAGTTCTGTATAAGTAAGTAAATAATTAATTTCAGTATTTTGATTTGCTGCAAAAGCGAAATTATCTAAAGTTACTTTACGAATGAATGCTTACGAACTTGGAACCTTTTTCCATTTCAAAATCACTGAAAGATGATCACTTAGTAGCTAAGATCTACAAATTTTAAAGAGTTATCTAAATAAATTAAGGCAATATAAAAAAGTAAACAGATGTTATTCTTAAAAATATACTTTTACATTAGAATTTTTCTTTTAACATTCTTTTGCTTGAGAGATTTGCGTTGAGAAGGCACGATCTGCGTCACACAGTTATTTCCGTAACTAGGCAATGGCTTCAAAGCTATATGTGATGTTCGCAGATTGTGGAAAGAATTTGCCGCTGTTGAGCTTCTCACTCCATATAAGAAATATACCAAAGATCCTATAGCACAAAGAAAACAATTATAATTGATAAATTCTATTTAGGTTAGTTAACCAATCAATTGAGCCAGTTTTGTACTGAGCATGCGTGGGCAATGAACAGGAATATATGTTTTATACAATACAGGTGATGAGCAGAGGCATTATAAGGAAGAAAATTATAGATATCTGGAACAAGCTAAAATTACAAAAAGAGAGATTTTATGAAGAAGTTTAATTTCGAGTATTTCTATTGAATGTAATTATCATAAATTTATTTATTCATGCAATATCACAGTAAATAACTTAATTTTAAGAATTGATCACCAAATTAAAGTAATCAGATACATTAAATTGTTTAAAATTATATAGATTTGTAAAAATTCTCTTCTTTACAGAAACCATACGATTTTATCATTTTGCCAACTAAAAATTTTAAGATTTTTAAAAATAAATATAATTAAGTAGGTAGCTAACATTATTTATAGATTTTAAGATTTATATATGATATGATAGATTTGTAAGTATTTATAGATTGATAGATTTATTATATCTATTATATAGATTTGTAAAAAATTCTCTTCTTTGCAGAAACTATACGATTTTATTATTTGGCCAACTAAAAAATTTTAAGATTTTTTAAAAATAAGAATAAATAAGTAGGTAGCTAAAATTATCTTCTATCCTAAATTTATTTTGTATATAACCTTTTATACTGTTTAAATTTTCATAATGTAGTAATGCTTTCTCAAACTTCCCCACCCCTTTTCCCATTATTTTTATTTTCGATGAAGGAGCAGATAGCCCCTTGGGCTAAATTATCCATACCTAAATTCACATTGGCTTAAAATTATTTTTAAATAAATGTAATAGTGCAATGAAAAGTTGTTATGCAAATGCACAGTTAGTTACGAAGAGATGTAGGCAAACTTGGAGAAATGGTACGTGAAACTGAAAAGTCTCTCTAAAATATTTCCCACTGAACATTAAAAAATTGAATATATCCATGTCCTTGAATTTATATTTTTAGAAGAATGTTGATATACAACTCTAGTCTCTTTTTCTTTTACCAGTCATGATCTTGGCCTCTTTTTATAATGTTCCCAAGGTTTTTAACTTTTGAACTGGTAGTTTCAATTTATAGACGTCTCGAATTGCAATTTTAATTATGTTCACGCAATGCTGCTTCATTTCCAATCAAATAAAAATATTTTTGATATTGAATTTTTTAAACTTACTATGAAATTTTACCATTATTCGTCATTTAAATTTCTTGATCCTTTTTTTTACTTATTTTAATCTGGTGTCTTAAAATCTCAGTGACTTGGTATGTGTAACTTCATGTTATTTGTAATCAGTAAAATATTATGTTATGCATTGAACTATTTAGAGTATCGTGTAAACCAGAGGTCGCCAAAGTGATCTATATAGACCCCCAGGGGTCTATTTAACATAAGCGGGGGTCGATCTGAGCCAGGGGGTCGAATGGGGGTCGATCCGAGCCGGAAGGGTCGATTGGTCGAAGGATTATCAGTATTTTTCAGATATGTGACAATTAGAAATAAAAGAAGAAGACTTGGAAATATATACAGGTAATCTTCAAAAATTGAGCGACGATTTTAAACTGCGTTTTGTTGATTTGGAAAATAGTATTGACATCCCTGATTGGATTATTGTGCCATTTTCTGCTCAAACTGAAAACGTGGACATCAACCTGCAAGATAAGCTTGCTGAATTATTATGGGGATTTGAAGCAAAGACGCTTCTTAAAAATTTAACAATAAGCAAATTTTGGACAAAATATATATAATGCAAAAATATATAAAAACTTTACGAAATAGCTCAGCCATTTATGATAGCATTTCCAAGTTCCTATATGGCTGAAGCCGGTTTCAGTCACGTAAATTCAATCTTAACTAAGAACAGAAATAAATTAAATGTGGAGTTTCGTGAGGATTTAAGATTAAAATTGACAAATTTTAAACCCAATATAACGAACCTTGCAAAAAAAAAAAAGCAGCAGGCACACCCATGTCATTGATTAAGAAGCAATAAATCCGTAGTTACTTTACTTATTATTTCTACTTACTTATAATTACTTATTATTTCATAAATATTAAGGTATTTATAATTCAACATTAATATATTTTTCATAAAACTATTGTTACTCACTATGTACTATTACTTTAATAAATGTTCAAAATCATAAAATAAATGTACAAACACGGTATCTAATAGAGTTTTATTTTAATTAACAGAAAATTACTTTTATGGGGGTCGATGGAGATTTCGAAAAATTATGTAGGGGTCGATGATCAGAAAAGTTTAGCAACCCCTGGTCTAAACCTTTCAAAATATCCAACAAATAATAAATGGTTTAAATTTAGCGTATCGACAAAAGTATCATCGTATGAAATATTTAAATCAAGCTTACCTAATAAAATCCAACCTAGGTATATTCTCCATACCATCAACAAACAATGAAGCGATAAACATGTCGCAATCAACGCCGCCATTCCTGGAGTCCATGGTAACATGGTGCAACAGACATTACTTGAAGTTCTGTTTTGTGGTAAGTATAGCAGCATTCCTTGGACAACAGTTGAAAATAGTATGCAAACCAGGACTATAATTCCAAACACGAAATAATGATCCAAATGAGCTAGATTAAGAGCAACTGCATTGACAGTGGAAGTTAGAAACAATGCACCAATGCAAAGTTTAGCGCGGAATGCGCTGGCAGGAGTGGGTTCTGGAATCTGATCTGATGGTCCGTGTTCTTCCAGAATGGGCATATTGGCTATTTTGGCTTGATCTTTGTATTGCTTGACTACAGAGTCTATGTCTGTGTCAGATTCGGAGTCGTTCTCACTGATGCACGTTGTTGACATCTCTAAGTTGTCATTGTTGTCGAATCCTATGCCATTGGTGTATTGGAATTCCTCACTTTTTTTCCGTGATCTATCTCTTAAGTTTCTAGCCGTAGTTTGAAACATTGGCTCATATTGCCATGATGTGTTATCTCGGTACCTATAAAAAAATTATTACACCATTAATTCACTAAAAGTGTTTTCCTTTTATAATAACTCTGAACGACTTAGAGAATAGTAAATTTAAATAAATAGACAAAAACAAAATTCGTTTCATAAAGGACGCAAAATTTTCATCCCATATTCTGTTTCACATCCATAACTAATTTAAAATATGGAAAAAGTGAGTTCAGGCACCCTAGAGTATTCCGTGACGTTTCAATTGTTGGAAAAAAAATGTCCAAAATATCAAATTGCAAGCAAATCATTGGAAGAGAACTTTCCCAATGTGTATTCCTTAATTATCCTCTCCTAATTAGTTTTCATTTTGAAGAAGAAAAAAAAATTCAGTATTTGAAACTTTTTGGCTTACTCTAGGTTTTTGAGAATTTGCAATGAAAAGTTTCTCCCGTGGTATAGCGTCTTTTTAACCGATTCAACATCGCATCCTCTAATGATCTAAAAGTGTTCCCTCTTCCAAGAAGCACTTCTGGCTAAGTTTACAGATAAAAGAATCTCTTGTTGGAACGCTAGAATATGCGACCATACATACTTCACTTGTGAAGATGTATCGGTTAATCAGTTTTTATGCAAAAAATAGCACTAGTAAACACCACGGTGATGACTACAACCAGGATTGTGAAGGTCTGGAGAGAAAAGAATGGCGATATATTTCATAATGTTGATCGAAATTTTACAGTTTTTAATTTCAATTTGATTGCAGAAATTCAGAATGTCATTTTCTACATACAGACATATTTCTCTTAGAATGCAAATATTTGTTGGACTGTAGATACAAATTCGTTGCATTATTCTAAATCCCCTAAAAGTATCTACCTCTTCTCAATTTTTTCTTAAACGTAACACTGCTGACAATGTGCAGGGTCTTACAAAATTCGACCGGCAAATTCATAAGGGTGATAAGAAGGCACCAAGAAGTTGAAAACTTATCAAATAGAACATTGAGTCGTAAAAAAGATTGGGAGTGAAAATCGCGAATATCCCATTCAGGTTTTTGACATTACGTTGGGGGAAAAAAACCACAAACTTGATAACGGCAAAAAAATTATTTGACTTATCGTTACAAGTGATGTTCGAAGTAGCTAAACGACTTCTTTACATATTCTTTCGATTAACGTAAAGCGGAGGCATTCTAAGATGACAGGTATGCTTTTGGTTTCTGCTGAAGTGAAGACAATCTACGTTGTGTAGTCCTACGTTGTGCCCACAGACGTCGCATTGAGTAAAAATGACTCCATAGGAAAAACTCACATGGATTATTCTGTTATGACTGTAATCTGTATTTGTAAATAATATGAATTTCATTATTAAAAATTATCTTTACTCGATTTTTAAAATTAAAGTGATAGATAAGAGCAAAACTTGTAAATTTTTATGATTATATATATAATTTAACTATTATTCTTACTATTTATTTTTTAAGAGGGATGTTCAATGTAGTTTTCAGTTCCAAGTAGTTTCCTAACAGAATTTTTTTTAATCTATTTAAAAATCAAGACAGAAACTAACGTGCTTCCTTCTCCTATGACTCTTCACACGCTGGTGAAAGCATACGAAGTGTTGCCGTAGGTAGAGAGTTCTGCTCTACGCCACCTGTAGCCCATTTCGATCGCCAATAGTAAACTGTTTGTGTCGCTTATTTTACTAGTGAACTCTTCAGACACTTAAGTTAAAATAATTAAACACCCAGTTTCTTTGACTGAAAAAAATTCCAAAATTGGCAAAACAATCACCTTTACAACCACTTACCTTTTTTAACATATAAACTGATTTTCAATATTTTAATTCCACGTTTACGGTATTGACCTAGATTATGATCAGATTTTTATAAATACCTTTTTTTTCCTTACATAAATATTAATTTGTAACCCACAAGAAAAATTATTTTATTTTCTACAAAGATTTTAATATATATATATAGTATACACAGTATATTTAATATATACATAGATAGATAAATAAATGCATATACAGTCCCCAAAGCAAGATACTTTTTGTAAAAAAAGAGCGCTTTAAAAACTTTTAGCCAAGAGATTGCATTTAAACGTAATAGGATGTATTTAGTGTAACTTTAAATATGCTCATTAATCAGTACCGAGAATAATTTAAGTTACAAAATAGGGCACAGAAATGCACTTTCCCAAATGAAAGCAACTTTTTTTCTGACCAATACGGTTTTCCTGCATTTCAAAAAATAAGTAAGAATCCGCGATCTAAAAAAAATGTTGCTTAATAATTGTTCACAATAGTTTATTATGTCTTTAAATTAAATTTATATTAGTTCTTAGTTTTAATTAATTAAAATTTAAATATTTTTTGTTGCATATTTTGCCTTATTCTCAAATTATTTGAAGAAAAAAAAATTTTTTTTTTGCGCAAGTGCAACCAAATATAATTTCGTACAAAAAATATTTGTTTCTTTTATTATTTTTTTTGTATTTATGAATTTAAGTTTATTCGAAACATTTTTAATTGTAAGGTATACGTATTTTTACATCACTTTAATCTATGCCTGAAATGAGCAAAAATTGAAATTGTCATTATAGTGTTCAAAATTTTAGCTGCACCTCCGATTTAACTATTTGGACTAAATAACCATATAATTTGATGATGAAGAAAAAGCTATCGTAAAAAGCTGGGTTTAATCATAGAAGGTGCGTTTAATGAAATATTATACAAAAAAATTTTTTTTTATTTAGTTCAATAACGTTAGAAAATTTTTTGAATGATATCAAAATTCTTGAATCACGTTACACAATTTTTTAATAAAAACATTCAAAGTTTGATCGTATGATTATTATAAAAAATAATGTCGCACTTTTCTTCTGTCTTCAAATAATTTTATTCGATTTTACTCAAACATTTGATTTTGTTTAACATAAAATAAACTTTTTTGAACCTTATAATTCAAACTCTTTTAATCTTCTATCATTATTACTAAATTAAATAATAAAACTTGTAATAAAATGATTGAAATTGCATAATTTGTTTATACTTTTTTTGTACTTTACTACTTTTTTTACTTATTACTTTTCATTATTCCTTTTAAAATTTTCAGTGCTCTTAATTTGTTTTATGAAAAAACTGAATAATAAATAGAAGCAAGATTTTTAAAAAGTATGAAGTGAGGGGCTTTCACTATTTTAAATGCAGCAAAAAACCTTATGTTATTCAGATTTGTCATTCCAAAAAAACTTCATGATTTGCTTTTAAAAGCAAATAAAAAATTGAGCTATCTCAGATTTGTTATAGATATATATATAGAGAGAGAGTGTAGGGACCATATAATAATTTACTTCTGAAAAAATGTTTAGATTCAATACTTATTGTATTTACATTTCAAAATTATTTAATTTTTTTAAAAAGTCCATCAAAGAGATACTGACTCAAATAACAAATTTTAATAAAAATTTAATGGGGGCCATTCACTAATTTACATTTGTAATGATATTTTTTAAAGTTTTCTTAATTTGTCTTTATAAATTTAGTATGATCACTTTAGTATATCTTTATAAATTTAGTATGATCAATAATATTAAATTGTTAATGTTTTTTTGAATATGCTTGTATAAAAAAAACTTTATTTAAATTTAAACAATACACTCGATGAACTTTTTAATAATAGTTAAATCAATTATAATTTTGAATTATTTTTTTTAGTTAATAAAATAAAGTCATTGTTAATTTAAAAAATAGAATGAACTACTCAATATTGAATGTATTTAAAATTTTCAAAAATCATATAATAAAGAAAAGAGTTCTTTGTCAGTAACTAGTTATTTTATCATTATCATGTAAAGTCTTTAAAAATTATTTTTCATTTTGTTATGATGTATATGAAGAACTTTCAAAAATAGGAAGAAAATTTTTTAATTAGTGCGCACATCCTAATTATGATATTTTACGAGTACGAGTACTATATTAAAAATCTTTTTCATGTGCTTAAAAATACGCAAAAGGTGCTTATTTTTTATTAAAAAAATTATTTATTTGTCTAGACTTAAACATATATTATGATTTGAATAACTTGCATTTACATATAAGATGGATTTATTTATGTGTAGTGGTGATCGAAACCATTTTAAATAAATTTAAAAATCAATAATTAAAATATTACTACAAGTTATTTTAGATACAAGTTTCTTGTTTGCTGTTGGGTTCAAAATTACAATACTACGGAGATGTACATTGATAGCCGCAAACCCAGAAAATGAGACTGCTCTTCAACACCGGTCATGAAAATAAATATTTAGATTTTAATTTTAACAAGGATTTTAGAAATACGTAAATAGAGGGGTCAATACAGAATAAACTGTAAAATTTTGTTGCCTATAAAGTCTTCTTAAGTTGATAAATTTACTCGCCTTTGATTCAGGACTAATAGTTATATCAACTTATGAACAATAAATAGAAACAGCGCAGACAAAGCCAACATCTTTTTCAAACCTAGACATCGAAAATTATGATTGAAAGCACAAGACTGTTTAGGAAGAGTTATTTTTGACAAGGATTTTAAAAATATGTAATTAAAGCAGTCATTACAGAGTATCCTGCATAATAATGCTACCTATAAAGTATTAAGTTGGTATACTGACCTTTGATTCAGGACTAACAGTGGTATCAAAGTATGAACAATGAGTGGAAACAGCACTGACAAAGCCAACAGCTGCTTCAAACTTAGGAAGACATCCATAACTATGATTGAAAGCACAGTCAGTAGTTGGACCGTGGCAGAAGCGACGGGAAAACAACATGGCTTCCATTTCTTAGTAAAGTTTCTGAATAGAAGTCCATCAGATGACATATCTTCGATAAGAAAATACAATGGATAAAAAGCCTCCACTGTCATTATACAGATGCAGATCACGAGAATTATGTTTATGGCAAGAGTTAATGGATTTGTCGGTGGCATTTGTAAGTCTAGAATCTTTCCAGACTGAAATGAGGTTGTTAGTAGAACAAGGAGAATGAAGAAAGTGATGAAATTCAGCAATCCTAGCGTTACGGTGACTTTCTGTTTAACTTGCTTCTGTGACACCCTTAATATGCTTTGAGGACCAATGAAAAACAACAAACATATGCACGAGCCAGTGAGCACCTATGATAAGATATATCAATAAATTATTATTAAAAGAAAATTTCAAACCAAATTTTTTTTTTATAGTTATAAAGACACTGAACTCGAATGTGTTATTTATTTTAAATTATTTCCAAATGTGCTGTTCCAAATGTTCAACATAAAGAAAACGATTACAACCATTTTTGATGTCCTGATAGCACAAAGCTAATGTTCATAGAACTTTCGTTCAGAACATTTTGTTCGACATAATTTTTTGTAAGGCTTTCTGTAGGGTTCGTTTGATGCTTAAAAATACGAAAACAGACTCCATATATTTTGCAAACAAGTTTCAAATGCTAAAATATCAAATTTCGCTTTTAAATTAAGAATTCAAAAACCACTGTTTCACATCTATACATTTAAGCACTTGGAGTTGTAAACTTACTGCGGTAATTATGAACACGCTAAAATTGTTTAATTCTACTTTGTGTTACCAATATTTTAATATTGTTTAAAGACCGTACGAATCCTGTTTCTAGATTTTTTTAAAAAAGTATGTTCCAATTTTTTCTAAATTTTTTAAGATTAATGTTAAATATCTTTTTAAATACAACCTTTTTTTTCCAACCTCTGTTGCACTCCGAGTACTTTAATATGCTATTTGGACTAATGTAAACATTAAGTCAATCGAACTACATAATACAATATTTTTATATAATTCCTAAAATTAATAAAATATTTGAATTGATAATAATTAGTAATAAATTTAAATAATGTGACTACTAATCATTAAGATATAGACATTATAAGTTTTAGAGTAGTGTCTTTCAATGTTTACTGTAAGGTGACATCGGCGCGAAAAAGGTTAAAGCTGCCAATTCAATTTGAAGTCCCGATGACACTGAGCTGTAATTGTAAAGAAGTGGTACAGCCTGTAATCTACCCAGCTTCAGAACATTGGATATTTGCTAGTCTATAAAGTAAAGTCAGCCGGGGTGCAATGCTGACCAAATTGCCACAATAATGCCATTGGTCACTACGTAGTGAAGCCTAAACCTCTTAGACTCCCCTCCCCCAAGGATGATACACTGGCTTTCAAGATAATGTTTTTAATACAATTCGCATCAATGGTAATGAAAATAATCTGTTACACCAGCTATCAATTTTTTGCGAAAGATTTTATTTTTATATTTTAAATGGGCCTAGCGGTTAGCGTGCTTGACTGCGAAACCAATGTCTGCGGGTTCGTATCCCGCTCTGGGCATGGATGTTTCTCTCTGTGTGTTGTCCTCGGTTATGTGTGAATGTGGCCCACCCTATAAAACGGGTATCTGTGGCAGTGTGGCGTGGGTAATTTTGCTCGACTCCGTGACTTAGGTTCACAGGTGCCCACTAGGTAACGTTAAATGAGTAACACTTCCGGCATCTTCCGAGGTGAAGAACTAACAGTTAAGTACCTACCGTTAGAAAAAAAAAATTCAATGGTAACTAGTTTTATGATACTCTATGAAATATTTTAACGCAGAAATTAAATTTTAAATAATTTTAATCACCACTACATATAAAATATAAAAATACATTATATATAAAACGAATAATTCTGCTGGGGAGAAGGGTCCCCATCTTAGATCCCTACACCGTTGTTTAGACGTCACATGCGTTTTACTTTGGGCCTTAATCTTGAATATATTTTCCCGTTATTTTTGTCCCTTTTTTTGTATGCATCTTTCACGTTTTCTTGTACGTAGCCCGTTTTTAGTGTGTTTTATTATTTAACCAGATTTATTTTAATTGTTTATTTCATACACTGCTATTAGCCCTTTTGGATGCTTATACACCCGACCTCTAGGATTGTACTAGCATACGTCCTCCCTTTTTCTTTTGTTCATTTCATATATCACATATTGTATAGCTTTTAATTATTCGACTCATAACACCGACGGATCGGTAAGTGCCGAGATCCTGCAATCTTCGTAAAACGTGAAACAGCTTCAAGATAAATTAACACATGATGAAAAAGTAAAATACATCCTTACCAGACCTTAAGGCAGCGGATAACCATATGACTATGGCAGTAAAATGCATTATGATGATGTGCTTAATTTCAGACGAAAATCAATTATATATTTGCTTTTAATTGTAATTCGATTATGTCTTCACTACTCTTTGGAAAAAAATCATTCGAGGAAAAAATGACAGTTCATAAGTATTCTCGTGCATGATATAGATGGAAAATAGGCACAATTTATAAATCCTGTAATAGAACGTTTATTTGTTTTATCGAAAAATGAAATTTTGAGCATCATTTTGAAAAATATCTATGCGGATTTCTTAAATCATTTTCCGTTAACATGTATACGCAAACGGAAATGATTTGCCAAATCGGAGTGCCGAAACTAGGGTTCAATTCCAGTCCTAAAAATGATAAATTGAAAAGTAGAGGTTTTGTTTTGCCCTTTTTTGAGTATTTATGCTCCATTTTGAAGTGATGTATTAAGTACAATTTTGAGGGGGAAAGTGACAGGGAAGTAGCGCTGAAGCGCATGATTTCTACTGCAGTTACCACTTTAGTTATAGAAAAATAATGCAGATTTATAGTTTCTGACTAAAACACTCTTAGTTGAAAAAAGTCATGGGATTCCTCTTAATGTCGTGTCGGTCCTCTTCTAGCTTACGAATTGCAGCAAGCACCAGAAACTAATTGGAAAATCTTTTGCAAGAATATTCAGCTACGCAGCTTCAATATAAGTTCATAATTGCGAAAATGCGGTTGCAAGGTTTCGCACACGAAGTGACCTCTCGATTAAATCCCATACTTGTTCGACGGGATTTATGTAGAGCGATCTAGGGGGCCGAATTCATTCGCTGGAATTGTCCAGAATGTTCTTCAAACCAGTCGCGAACAATTGGGGCCCAGTGAAAAAATAAATTTTAAAAGAAATTCTTCCATAAAAAGTCCATCGTTGTTTGGGTACACTAAAATCATGAATGGTCTCCAAGTCTTGGGACATATGCATTTAAAGTAAATTATCAGAGCAATCGGACCAAAGAACCCGGTCCGTGCCACAAAAGGCAGAGCACACGATTATAGAACCACCAGTTGATTGCAAAGTTCCTAGTTGACAAATTGAGTTCATGCCTTCGTGGAATCTGATCCTGACTCCAACTTTTCCATCAGCTTTGAACGACTGAAATCGGGACTCATGTGACCAAGCCACAGTTTCCCAGTCATCTAGGGTCCGACCAGTTTGATCACGATCCCAGAAGAGCCAGTAGACGTGATGTCGTGCTGTTAGTCAAGGCACTCAGGTCGGTCTTCTGCAACCATATCCCATTGCAGCTATTTTCGCCACACTGTTCCGCGGTTATTTCATGCAATGCCACTTGTCTGTTAACACTGACAATTCTACGCACACGTCGGAGGTCTCCGGTAGGTAAATGCAAGTGGTCGGCTACTATGTTGTCCATGATGGAAGGTTATGCCTGAAATTAGACACTCTCGGTTGCAATTGTTGATAGGAAGGGAGGAACAGAAACAGAAATGGGAGCAAGAATTTCAAAAACTCAATTTTGTTTCAGAAACTTTTAAGAGTTTGGAGATCAAATAATTTGATGCTAAAACCGAAAATTAACATTATTAATTCAATGGTCAGGAGTGTATTGCGCTATGGGTCAGAAACATGAAAACTAACAAAGCTTCAGAATACAAAACTAAATAGTTGGCAAATATATGCTTGAGAAATATTTTAAAAATATTCTGGCCTCAGACCATATCAAATTCAAAACTCTACAGTAAAACCAGACAAGAACCCATCACCATCAGTATAAAAAGAAAAATTAATGAAAAAGGATAGGTTTCGTCAAGGGCAGCGCCAGTAGGAGGTCAGGGGGAGAAATTGCCCCCTATCAGGACGAATTAAAAAATTGTCGGGGCATGATATAGAATACGTGGTTGCAAAAAGTGTAAAAAACATTATTTGCAAAGGTGAACTCTATTACGCGGTACAAAAGAAAAAAATGGATTTAACATTTAAATTCCACTTACAAAAATAGCTTACAAAAATAACATTTTCGTATCAAACTGTTCCTTAAACGTTTCGTTAAATGTACATGAAATTTCAAATATTTATTATCGAATAATTTTTGCTCTATGAGAGTAAGAAGCGTGGAAATTTTCTGAAACTGCGGTGACTGCGACAAAAAATTTTCTTTATTACAAAAGTAATTTTTAAGCTTACAATGTGTGGTAAATTTCAAAATACAAGTGCAAAATACATCGATGACAGAGAAAAATCAATTTAAAATTGCATTAAAATGAATCTGCACAGTATGGTATCAAAATTAGTGATTTTAGCTTCTTAGAAACACTTGAAAAAAATGATGTGAAAAAAAATTGTTAAAGTATAAAATGCGTTTAAATTTGAATATTTTGAATTAATTTGTTTGAGCCCCCCTGTAGGGGGAGATCGAACCCCCCTGTCGGGAAAAGTCTGGCGCCATCCTTGGCTCACGTATTGAGAATGCCTCCTTAAAGAATACCATCAGTAGCCTTCACGTGGGCACCAGAAGGCAAGCGAAAAAGAGGCAGGCCTCTGCTAACATGGAGGAGAAAAGTGTAAGAGAAAAAAAACTGGCGAGATCTTGTGCAAAAGACCGAGAGAATCTGACGCTAGAAGATAAGGGCCTTATGTGCCACCAGGAACGAAGTAGGATAAGTAAGTAAAGTATTATCGGCACACTCTTGGCACTGTAGATCAAGGAATGTTAAAATCCCTCTCAATTTTCGAAATGGAATGTCCCTTGCGTCTAGCTCCAACTACCATTTCACGTTAAAAGCTTGTTAATCCTCGTCTTGTGGTCATAATTACATCAGAAAATTACATTATCAAATGAATAACTTGAATACAGATAAAAGTCCTGCTAGTACACTACCCATATATACATTTTGTACGCAATACTAGTGCCATATTTATATGTTACTATCCCATGACTTTCGACAACTCAGCGTATAACTACTGTTATTAGTATATTTTGGTGGAAACCGAATGTCTTTGTTTATGTAAAATAAAATTAAGAAATAAATAATTTATCTTTTTGCGAAAAAATACACGAAAGAGAACAAGAATTTAGATGGTTAATGGGTTAAGAACTGAACCCCTTGAACTTTTTAAAAAAAAGGAAGACTAGTAACTATTTTATTTTTAAAATTTGTTTATATGACCAAGAGTGGTCTTTAACGTAATTCAAAATTAATTTCCCGATTGCAAATTCGGCCTGAAATTTTTAACTGTTAGCTAACTCTAAAACATATTAAACTACTTTAAGTATAAATGATCTACCATTCTTCTCATAAAAGTAATTTTTTACACTAGTAAAAAATGTAACCATGATGGATCATCCATGAATAAGCTATGAAAAATGTTTAGTATTCCTCCATGATGTTTACTGGACTCTGTGGAAGAAATCTAGATGTCTAATGGACGAGTTCTGCTGTATGGGTTGCATTTTTTGCAACAGAAGTCCGGAATCGACATAACTGAATTACTTCTGACAATACTAAAATTCTTACAAAAATAAAGAATGCTTACCATATCAATACTCTTGATTTGTAACCAGCTACCACCATAAGAAAATGCATCTTTGTTCGCTAAGTGAGAAAGTGCTATAGCTATCACAAGCAGAAGAAAGCCTATGGGTATGAACACAATATACCATACTGCAGTCTCTCCAAACCCTGTGAAAATGAAAATGGAAACAGCCAATATGAAGATAATGCATGGAATAGCATCCGCATAGACTGAGAAAGTTTTTTCTAGTGTCTTTAAGAGTGCGTTGTCAGTCCAGTGATTGACAAAGAGTACTAAAATTTTGCAAAATGTAGCCACCATCGCTGAC
Organism: Parasteatoda tepidariorum; assembly: GCF_982258835.1. NCBI lineage: Eukaryota > Metazoa > Arthropoda > Arachnida > Araneae > Theridiidae > Parasteatoda > Parasteatoda tepidariorum. The sequence continues at coordinate 38,123,649 of NC_141763.1, forward strand.
TGGGAAAAGAGCCATGACCAACCAATAAAGAAAGCCAGGACTTCACTCGAATATTGATAGCAGCAGCTGTAGATAGACGGCACATCTTGAGACTGTTGGGAAATATATTCGGCCAAGCATAGACCTGCAACATGAAAATGAAATCAAATAAAGAAAAAGTTAACTTAGCGCTTTGTGTTTAAAGCTGAACAAAGAGCACAATTTTGGTTTTATAATGAAGAACTTTCTTCAATGACGAAACACGGAATGAAAGCTGTAAAATCAGAGATGCATAAAAAAAATTACAAACCAGTTACAATTAGATAAAGGAAGAGGGACCGAACAAAATAATCAAACAAAGGATGATAGATAAAAATGGCGTGTTTTCATTTTGTGCTTATACACTGAAGAGATTATATTTCCCTGTCTTTATTTTTATCACGTTGTTTGACTTTGCTACACCTTTTCTCTTATATTTTCTTATGTTTTATTATCTCGATCTTGCTTGCTGTCTTCCTTACCATATAAGGAGAGCACTTTCATTTTTCTTTATTGTAACTTGTTTGTAACTTTCTTCTTCCTCGTTGTGTTTCCTTTTTTCATTCTGCGTTTCGATACTGAAGAATGTTCTTCATTATAGAATCATATGTCGGTTATACAGAGTGATTCTAAAAAGATGGGCAAAATTTTAGGAAGTGATAGTACACACCCAAGCAAACAATTTTTATCAAAGAATGCATGGTCGAAAATAAACGCAAAGGTGCTGGCGCATTTAGAAAGTTGTTTGATGCAAACGTTGTTTGATGACGCAGCACCATCTCATTACGTATGGGAAGTGCGAAACTATATGGACGTGACCGTTCCAAACCAATGGATTGGGCGAAATGGTCCTATAGTTTGGCCACCGCGCTTGCCAGGTCTTTCATGTCTCGATTTCTTTTTGTGGGGACAGCTGAAGGCTCTTATGTATGAGACTCCCATTGAATCTGCAGAAGAACTTGTTGCCAAGCTTTCGGCCGCTGCACGGAAAGTTCGTGATATGCCTGGTGTGTTTCAAAATGATCACCTATCTCTTCTTCGCAGTTGTTCTGCGTGCATAGCCGCTGTTTTGAACACTTATTGTAATCACACGTCATTAAATTTGCTTTTATAACTTAACTTCATCGTTCTTTGTGTGTTTTTGCCGCATATAAGAACATAAATTTTGACGCCCTCTAACGGTTTAGCGTTTTGTTTTCGACCATGCATTCTTTGATAAAAATTGTTTGCTTGGGTGTGTACTATCACTTCCTAAAATTTTGCCCATCTTTTTACAATCACCCTGTATAATGTCGATTTATGTGACATCATTTGTGCTCTTTTAATGTTTTAGCTTTATATATGAAAAAAAAATATCTGTTTATTTGAATTATGTGGTACAACTTAAATGATTGTGTTATAACTATAAGTTAACAAGATAATTTCAATCACCGATATTCAAAATTGGAATTTAAAATTTTTATTCAAACATGAAATGAAATTTTAAATACTTAATGCTACGAAATTTTCTCGATATTAATTATACGGAGTCTTAGAAAATCACAACAATGTGATATGGAATTAATGATAATGTTACTGGTCCTGTGTTCCACAACCCCAAGGAGAAAAATGCCAGTTTTTTTTAATAATTTATTTGCATTTCAGAAAATATTTCAGTTAATGCAATTGTAAGTATAAGCATTTTTTCTGAATCTCACTTAAATTTAGATTTGATAGTTTTTTGGCATCTCGAAATTTTTTGGCATTTTGTTTCGAATTTTTAAGTTTTCTTCCAACTTTTTCAAATAAGAAAAAAAGTTTTCGAGCAGTTTTTATTTTCTCTTTTAAAAACTTTTACGTTTATTTTATGGTATTATAGACTGAAATATATAATATTGATAAATCAATATGAGGGCAATAATAAGTTATAAGCATTCAAGTTCTGTAATGATGGACGTACAATTTTCCATTTGGTATTCTCGTTCTTAAGATATAGCGTAAATTGTAAAATAGCATTAAGGACTCCAGCTTTCGACCGCTTTTCTGAATGACAAGTTAAAACTCTATTTTTCAGACTCCTCCCTTTCGAACATAAACATTAAAAATATGATTCTGTGTTTATTAATGTTTAATGTATGTGATTGTTTATCCTGATACACGGCTGGTTGGAGAAATTGGGGTTGTTTGTTCGATTCTGTTTACGCAGTAAGGTGCACGTTAAATCTGTTGTGGTTAAATGTCTTTTCATTGATTGTGATGTGGAAGTTTGGAGAGAGGAGTGCCAGCTCAGGTGCGATCCACGTCATCTGACCAGGGTCAAAACTACATGGCATTCCTACCGTTAAAAACCGCCTATGAAACGCGTAGCACTGTACGAATTTCCTCCTCCACTTGTCTTGAAAACTTTGTTTGAACTCTCCTCTTCTATCCCCCCCCAAAGGAGAAAAATTAGTCGAAGAATTCGTTCAGCTTATTAAAATAGCTCTTAATACGTGAAAATCCTATCATTGGAACAAAACTTATTCAAAATAATATTTTTTCCTACATTAATTTTTCCTCCTATAATATTTTTCCACCCCGTAAGTGTGAATATGATATTTTAAAATCAATTTATAGAATTTAGAAATAAATTGTTTTGTATTTGCAAGAATTTGAAACTACTCGCGTGGGATGCGATAAGATTAGTGGAGAGAGTATTAATGTTGGATTTAAAATAAAATATCTTTTTGTGGCTCATTTTAACCTCAGTAATTGCTATTCAGTTTTCTTTATTTTAGTTTGTGATTACAGAATTCATATCATTTTCGGTTATATTTAAAATAAAATCTATTTTTGTGATTCATTTTTAGTAATTTCTCTACAGTTTTCTTTGATATAGATTCTGCAATTTCAGAATTTATATCTTTTTCGGTTGAGATTTAAAATAAAATCTCTTCTTGTAATTCCTTTAAAGATTCCATTAGTAAATGTTCAACATGTTTCTTGATAAGGTTCTTATTGTTCGGCGATTAAACAGACAGCTGAGACAGTTAACAGGTGCGTTTTACCTGCAGTGAGACAAACCTCTACACGTGCATAACATTATCTATCATAGGGGCACTCTCATCTCCTTTATTTACGGCTTCCTCCTGCTGTTATTATGTACACAGACGCTTTCTTGAACAAACCACGGGGCTTGAACTTTAGAATTACGTGACTGATTGATGAAGACATCCAAGTTGTGCTGCTATTCAAATACATAAAATATATTCTAATGAGAGGGATAGTAAACTTAATATTTGAATGCACAGCATATGTATGTTAGAAAATTAGAAGTGACTAAGAAATTACTTTAGTACAGTGTGCGTCTGTCATAATAAAGAAGATAATAATTTGCATATTACATTCCGTTTAGCTATACATGCTTACCAATTATTGTTTAAATCTATATATTACTCCCTTACTTCTCTATTAGTGAACTTAATGTTAACGTGCACAGCACCTGTATTTAAAAAAAAAAAAAAAAAAAACTATTAATGCTCTAGATTTCGAAATTACTTTAGTATAGTGAGCATTTGTCAGACATAATAAAAAAGGAAATAATTACTAAATAAATTCAATTTAGTTATTATTATTTAAATACATAATTTTTCCTCACACTTCTTTCAAAATGTTCTATTGCGAAGCGTCTACGTTTAAAAATTTAGTAAAGCTTTTAGATTTCAAAATTACTTAAGTATTCACGTGTGCTTATATGTATAAAAATCAATTAATTTGCTAATACACTTTACATTATTAATTCATTATTAATGTAATTCATAATTAATATATTAATTCATAATAAGCAATCACTATCCTATTTTTTTATTTTATCCTATATCTCTCTAAAATAGTAAACTTAATGATAAAGGGTGGAGTGCCTGTGTTTAGAATATAGGAATGCTTCGGAATTTGAAATTTAGTATCTGACGCCTTTGATAGATAATAATTATTAAATGAATCATTTTAAAATACATTCCATTTAGGTATTCGTACTATGAAATTATTTTAATTTCTGTCTTCCTATACCTCTCTAATAGAAAACTAGCACGATTTTCAATTTATGCAAACTTAATTCGAGTTTATAATAGTTAAAAATCGTCTACAATTGAAAAAAAGTCATAATATATCTCCCGTTGAAGTTGAATTAGTATTCTTTTGCGTTTGTGACAGAATAAAAAATATTAGATAAACTATTTAAAAATACATTCTATTCACATAATCATTATATTTTATCGTTATTTTACTTTAAATATTTTTTCCGTCTCTCTCTAACAATGAGCTTAAATGTTCGTGTATGCAGCGTCTGCGTTTATAAAAGAATTATTTCAGGTTTTGAAGTTACAATTGTATTCTGTCCGAAAAAAAATCATTTTCATTCTATTAATGCACAATCATCATTTAAATTTTTTCCGCATATTTCTTTAACAGTAAATTCGATATCTGATTATTTAGCATCAACCTTTAGAAAAAAAGGAAGGCTTAAAAAATTTATACACTAAATTATTCAATAAGGCTTTAAAAAATACAGAATGCATTGATGGTTCGAAAGCAAAGCATCGATTCAATAATACAAATCGAATTTTAGAACTTTCAGTAATATAAATTTCATAAAACTAAACTTCAAATATCATAATAGAAACTGATTGAAAATTAAATTCAAACTAATTTTTTGAACCATAAATATTCTAACAGAACTTAACATATATGAGCATAACGTATTAGTTTAAGATGTGTTTCCATTTGAAACAATTTTCTTGGATTTCTAGGAAAGGTTTTTTTAATGAACAGGTTAGCAACATTTACGTTTTTATCTTTGCATCAATATTTAATGAATTAGGTTTTAACTCTTTATTTAATTGATTAATTTTATTACATCGAAGCACAAAAAAAAAAAAAAAAAAATTCTGAGGAAAATATAGAATAAGTTTAAACTAGTTTACTTTTATGAAAGACTTATTTTTTTACCAAGTGGTCACAACTGAGATAAATTTAAAAGGTGTATAGTTTGTCTAAAGTAAGAACTCCCTAAGCCATTCGTCTGGACCAGTGGTGGTTACCAGATATAACTATTTCAAGTAGGGATGTGGGGTCACTATTTAAGGCATGTTTTGGCTCTGGTAAGTGAGAGAAAGGTAATCTTTTTCTCCTTTTTATTGTGTTAGCCCTAGAGTAAAGAGAAGTTACCCACCCTGAAATGCGCAATTCTTGTTTCCTTAGCAGTAGACGGCTTGAGACTTTGTGGTGGGGGGAATTCTTACCGTAGACAAACTATATATGTGCAAACCAATATTTAAAGTGGTAACATAATAATTAAAATAAATTTAATTCGCCTAATTTTGCCATCCCATAAATTTAACTTCATTATTATCAAATTTTTATACATTAGTTTAAATTGTTCATATCTCGTGGTGGTCAAAATCATTGTAAATGACATTTATTAAATCAAAAATGAAATCGTGAAATACAAAATTTAGTACCACTTGAAATATCCAAGAAAAATTTCTCATAAAGCGAGGGAAATTGTCAAGTATGATAGTGATAACAATGGTTTCAAGGAACTGTACAAAATTTAAATTTTTTTTTTTTTAAATTCAACTTTATTTTTTTCTTTTAAGAAAAGATAAGTTGGGCAGTTTTAACATCTAGATATATTTCTTTAATTTGCAAATATGGTTTGGTTGGCATGAATTAATAAAAACAATTTGTTCATGAATCTCTCTCTACCATTTATTAAATTTTTCCCTGTTGTGGCCACCTTGTATATGGTGAGATAGCGGAAATAACTCGAAAAACGTCATAATACATGTATGACAGTTCAATGGATCCGTAATGAAACATTCTTATTTCGACGCAAATATTCCTTGCATGTAAAATTGGGTACGGAGTACCTAAACCTAAGAACTATCTGCTCATTCATTGAAAATTAAATTTAAGGGGAAAAGGGAGCTCTCAACAGCAAATCTATACGATTAAAAAATTAAATTTAAAGGGAAAAAGGAGCTTGCAACAGCAAATCTATACGATGAAAAAATTAAATTTAAAGGGAAAAAGGAGCTTGCAACAGCAAATCTATACGATGAAAAATTAAATTAAATTTAAAAAAAATTCAAAATAAAAATAATATTTTTAAAAACCACGTTTTTGTAGTGGAGAATAATAATTAAAAAAAAATTGAAAAACTAAAAACGTGGGGCACATGAAATACATAACAGTAATGTTATATTAGTGTGTGTATGTATATCTGAAATTGTATCTGAATGTGGAATATGTTTGTGTATATGCATATGTATGGGGATGTATATGTGGCTGTGCATGTGTATGAATAAGAAAATGTGTATGTGTATATGTACTGTTATGTATTTCATGCGCCCCACGTTTTTCGCTTTTCAATTTTTTTTTAATTATTATTCTCCACTACAAAAACGTGGTTTTTAAAAATATTATTTTTATTTTGAATTTTTTTATTTTAAATTATAATTTTTTTATTTTATATTTTTAAAAAATTATTACTTTTCAATTATTATTATTCACTACAAAGAACGTGGTTTTTTAAAATATATATTTTTATTTAGATTATTTTTCTTAGTCAAGAGTAGTCAAGACTACTACTAAACCACTACTATAATAATAGAACTTTCATTTTAAATTAGGGATACGAAAATCTTTATAGAAAAACAATACCTTTACGACTTTCATTAGTTTTATGCTGATGACAACCAAAACAATCTGGAAATGAATGAGGAAAAACTGGATACTACCACGTGATTTTTCTGGCAATAAAAATACTCCGACAATAAAAATCTTTTCACCTCACATGTAATACTAATTTGAAATAATGGAATCGACAACAAAAGACAATCTCGAAAATAATTTTTTTTTTAAATTTTAATTTTATTTTACTTTGTATGCCTTAATTCTCTTCATTTTCATGCATTGTCATCCAATTCTGAACTATGTACCAAATTTGAAGTTTGTAGCTAGTCGGGAAGTTAGTTTAAAATCGATTACAAAATTCCACCCGGACAGACATACACGAAGGCAAGTTTATATAAACGTGGTAAAATTAATTAACACTATAAGAAAATGCTATAACGAGAAATTAATCTAGGGTAGTATGAGGACTGTATACAATATTTACAATAGTCCAGATCGTAAACAAGAAGCTTTGAATCCATCTGCAACTCTTTCTCGACTCTCCCCAAGGTTTCATCTATGCAAACTGATGCAGTTCATCTCTATGAATTGTTAACTAAATAGAATAAGGGTTGGGACGTCTAGACATGAAGCCGTCACTTGGAGAAAAGGCCGTCGCCAGGCTGAATTTGATATTCTTATGGATGAGTAAAAAATCAAAGATTTTGTTGAACACACATTTAGTACTATAAAAAAATACTGGAGATGGTTGTTGATCTTATATATTTTTCAGTCTTTATAAATAATGTCATTTTGCACAAACCAGAAGCGCAGGAAATACATATGATTTTTTTTTTACTATTGTAAAAGTTTAACGCAAAGATCTTATTATCAAGATTAATTTTTCAAAAGCAGAAACAAAATTATTCTGTTTGGCATCATTCTGATGCTTAAATGGAATAGATCTAAACTGGTACTAAAACTATATCATTTTTTCCTTTCTTTCGAAGATAGGAAACTTTTAGCGACAATTAGAACATATTAACTGCTTATGTAAACTTGATTATGGTGTACCCAGGGTAACTGCTCCTTTATCTAAGTTAGGGAAGGAAAAGAGGGATGTTTTGCAAGTGCAAATCTAGCATGATAAGGATGAACACTATAAAAATTATGTACCGAGTGAAAAAAAAATGAAAACGGACCACCCTGAATAACTTTTGATCTAATGATCACATTCTAGGACTCAATTTTAATGGTTCAGGGAGGTGACCTCATATATGCGAATGTTGTTATTGTTTCAAATGCCAATATCAGCAAGCCTGTTTGGTGAAACCAAGCGTTAGTGAAATCAATCAAAGGGCGCGTTTCTTGTTTTTAAGTGGGGCCATCTATGATCAAAAATACGAATTATTCGACGGATTCGGATTTTTGTCCTCCTCCAAAATATAGGCGTAGCCGCAATTCGGGAAATATGTTTCCAATAGTCTGTTCAATATTTGTACACCTCACTGACAATTTTACTTCGTGTATTTTGCCATATCTCATGAACTTTTAAGGGGAATTGTTGCACACAATTATCAAGCATTTCTAAAATGCTTATTATTTTTTTATTATTTTATTTAACAATAGTCTAAAAAATTCATAATAATAGGGTATAATTTTTTTTAACATTATTTTAAAGAATGTAATTTTATATGGCAAAGTACAAAATTTTAGTAAAATTGGACGAATAATTCCTGAGAAATCGAATTTTAAAAATCCGATTTTTTCACAATTCGATTTCCCTTAGATTTTGTATTTTGCCATATAAAATTACATTCTTTAAAATGATGCAAAAAATTTTATGCATCACAATTCAAAGTATTTTCGACTGTTATTAAATAAAATAATGAAAACTAATAAGTTATATATTGCATCGAATTATCTTTGGATAAACGAATTTTATAATTGTGAGTAAAAAGTTTCCAATTCGCTTAAAAAGTTTTAAGATACAACGAAATGTGCAAAATATAAAAGTAATATTAAGGGATCCAAACTGTTGGACCTTATTTCTTAGATTGCTGTTTCCCCTATATTTTGGGGGTCAGAAATCCGAATCCGTCGAAGAAAAAAAAGGTAAGCCTTTTCAAAGAAAGTACGTTTTTATGTCTGATTTGATAACTTACGTCTGCACTAATTAGCATATTTGAAGTCATCCCTTCGTACCATTAAGATTGAGTCCTAGAACGTGATGATCCGATCATAAAATCAAAAGTTATTCATGGTGGTCCGTTTTTTTTCCCTACGTGGTCTACAATAGTTTACATCATTATAAAAATTAGTTCAAATATTAAGCTGATCAGTGTCCTCCCAAAACTAAGTAACTGGTAATGAAATTTCTAAATGGATCTTTGAAAAGTGACCTTCGAATTTAATATTCTGAGAACAGAAATCCCTCGCAGGGATTCTCTAACAGAAATATTTTAAATAACGGGAAAAGTAAAACAATGAGTTTTCAATCATACAAACTACTGCTTTTTTTTTAGTTTTGGGAGTAGCCTGATCAGTTTACAAACCTGTATTTCTCGATATAGATATATCGATATAGATATATAGCTTAAAATATAGATGTAATGTATGAAAAACTAATTGATTTACTTCAACTTTATTTCACTTTCTCCTCAAAATTTATCGCAGACTAAAGCATTAAAATTTAGAATTAAATTAAATGCTAATTTTTTTTTACTTCTCTATATTTTCATAAAATATTAAATAATGTTCAATAAAATATTTATATTAGTTACAAGCTACTTTCAATGTTATAGCTGGTTCGAGTTTCGAATTATATCTGTTTGCGGGAAATCATGCAGAGAGAAAACTATATAATTCTGCATACTATTTATTAATTTTATAATGTGACTCAATAAATTTTTTTTTTTAAAACAAATGGATGATAGAGTAATTATATATTCGATTATTTTTTCCACCCTAATTGTTCATTTATATTTTTAAGATATTTCTGACACATTTTAAAACTTTACCCAACAAAGCAAATCACATTATATTGCACTGGTACTAAAGCGTTAATTTTTCTAAATCATGTAAAAAAGCGTCATATAAATTCATGCAGCTTAATTGAATGTTTTATTAGTTTATTAAAAAAAATGTAGTTGCAGATTTTTTTTCTTTTCATAAAAAATATCCTAATTTAATACCGAAGACAAAAAAGAAAGAAAGTGACAGAAAATTTATAAAATTAGAAGTGAATTAAAACTTATTTTAAAATCACGTTATTTTAAAAATTCACGGTAGGAAAATTTTAAACCTGCTTTTTATATTTAAAGTAAAATTAAAATAATATAAATTAATATATTAAATAATATTGTTGTATTTCAAACTCTATAGTTATAATTCCCGCTTTAAAAAAACCAGTGGATAACGCATTAATGTTTAACCACTGCTTGAATAATAAAATAATAGTGCCATCATTTTTTACTGTTTATACAAAAAAAAAAAACAGAATTTTAAAATTACATAAATAATTAGAAAATTAATCACTTCTTTTTTAATTCTTCTATTTAAAAAAAAAATCGCTTTTTAGGATGTAATTTTTAAAAAACTGGCCATTCAATTATTGTTTAAAAGATAATCAAAGCCATATTTTGAAATATTTCAAGCTTACCTCCGGTTACAGCACATATTGACGCAATTATTAATGGAATTAACAGCGTTGAAGCGTTTAGAACAACATCTTCTATCAAAAGCAAAACAACTCCAAAAGAAAGACTACAGCACATAACTATCAAACAAATAGTTAAACTCATACTCATTCCACCATCGGTTTCATTGCCGATATTTGTTTTGCTTGGAGAGCGTATACTGCTACGCTTTCGACCAAGTACAGACAAGTACTGAGGTTTTGTACGCATCATTAATATCCAACAGTCTTGAAACCAATTGATGAGACCCATACTGATATATTCCGTTCCACAATGCCAAATTAGTTACAAATATTCGAAAGTCAATTCAGCTTTGGAAGTTCTTAAATATTGCATTGATGCTCCAAATCACGAAATTGATAAGTAGTTACAAATGCTCAAAAGTCAATTCAATTCCAGAAGTTCTTAAATTTTTCATTGATGCTCCAAACCACTAAAATGAGTACAAAAACTGCAAAGTTAATTAAGTTCAAGAAGTTCTTAAATATTGCATTGATGCTCCAAATCACGGAATCGATATGTAGTTACAAATGCTCAAAAGTCAATTAAATTCCAGAAGTTCTTAAATTTTTCATTGGTGCTCCAAATAACTAATATAAATACAAAAACTGCAAAGATAACTAAGTTCAAGAAGTTCTTAACTATTACATTGATGTTCTCACTGGATGTATTTGTAGTAAAGTACACAAAATTGTACGCTTTACAATTTAGAGGCATATGTATATCACAATAGGAGTGTTCTGTTGGAATCTACATGTTCAAAAGGCCAAAATCTATTAATATTTGACAGCTATGATTGAAATGAAAAACGCATGCGATTATATTCCTCGGGAAACAGGTGTTCTAACTAGCTGAAGATTCGCGAATATTCATCTGTATTCTAACCTCCATCGCTGTTGAATGTCAAAATATTCTATCCGGTAGTTTTTACAGCTCTCCTTCATTATCTCTGGCGCGATAGTAGCAGCTGTTAATACTATGACTACGTTCACACTGGCTACCGCCTTAATGTTAGATAAGACTTCTGTGCATTTTTCTTCTATTTTTCTTATGTTTATTCTATAAATCTTTTTAAAAACAAAACAACCTGTTTATATTGTTTTCATATTGAACAATAATAAACGACAAAAAATGAGTTTTTTGACGTTGTTGAATTTATCCAATCAAAAAGAGGAGGTGACGCAATCAACAAACACACATGTAAAACTTTTGAAGGAAATGTATCCGGTGTTCGTGATGTTTGCTTTAAGTAAACAATTTAGTTCAGTACACTCGATTTTATTTCCTTTTGGCTATAATTTATGGATGATATTGATATTAAATGCGGAATGTATCTGACTAGGCCTATAAACTTTCAAATTAAATTTATTTAAAATTAATTTTAAATAATTAACAGAAAGTTCGTTTTTTAATTTATAAAACTAAAATCAATTTGATTTATTAAAATAAAATATTATAATAAAAATATGAATCACTATATAAATTTTTTATTTATTTATTTTTACCTGCAGTCTTCTCTGCATAGCAAAACCGGTTTTCCCATGTTAACTGATAGGGGAACTGTGTGTAGGGGAGAAACATTCTCCCAATTTTGCCCATTTCCTTAACCGCCAGTGGGTTAAAGTGCTCGCTCAGTTTGTAAAATGTGCATTCTAAGAGAGCTGCTTGTATATGTGATCGTGATATTGAAATTTGGAATTTATCCACTCTCGCTGTGCGGTACTATGCACTTGAACGAAAAATAAACTTTTTTTTTTAATATGAGAACTCTTGATTTATTTAGTCAAAATTTCTTAATAAATAAATGAAATTTTAAGTGCTCACTCAGTTTGTAAAATGTGTATTCTAAGAGAGCTGCCTGTGATGTGATATTGCTTTTTGATATTGTGATGTGCAACACTTGAACAAAAAAAGAATTATTTTATTTTTTATACTAGAATTTATAAAGAATTTGGGAGTTGAAAGAACTTATTTTTTCTCGAAACAGGCGAATATATATGTCAGCTGTCTCTTTGAATTTTTATAATTAAACGATTTTTCTACGAAGCACACCAACCAGATAAATCTTAAGATATGATTGTTTTAAATTCGAGTTTCGCTAATGAAGCCATTAGACTAATGAGACCGCATTTGGAAACTGAGTTAGTTTCACTAATTATATTTTTCCGTCTTTATGGGGGGAAATCATTTTAATATTGATTTTTTTTTCACAGCCGAAGCTATTAAAAAAACTTTGCTACTATTATTGCCTTCCATTAAATAGAATATGATTTCATAAAGATTTTATTATTAAATTCTATTAATAAACTGTAACTAAACACCAATATTGAATAAATAATCCCAAGAAATTGAAGTGATGGTAAGATATTACTTGATTAAAAAAATTATTCGATTCAAGGATATCGAAATTGGAAATAACAATCGACACGTTTCGGGTGCTCAAAAATGGGTGGCCATTGTCAAGACTCGTTAGACGTGAATGAGAAGAAGCAAAATTCATTTGAAATATAAAACGTAAAGATGCCAAAGAAAAACAGAATAAGGTAGATAGGTGCATTATTTAAGGCGCATTAGAGCTGCACAATGGGCTATTGGCTTTGGTAGCTCGACGACCTGCGCGCGAAGTCGAGCACTTTACGGTCGAACAGTTTTACGAGGACCGATACCGTTCACTCTCGGTCCTTAAGCAGGCTGATCAACGTGGTCATCCTCTCGCTTACTGACCACAGCCAGTGATTCTTGACTTCAATGTTCTACTGGGTACCGTATCTTTACGTTTAATCCACTGCGGGACTAAAAATAAAAATTTAAAAAAGTGGTCGAAAGTCGAAAATCTCTATGGGGATGTGGTGGAAGACTAAAGTCGTCAACAAGGGAATCAGCATTTACATAAATAAAACAAGGTTCCAGGGCATCAAGATGAGCTGATGCCCTGGTTGAAATAATTTCGGGATTGCTACAATTCCAATACTGTTTTTCATCTGATTTGACCCTCTCGGCCACTGTAGGTTCTTTTGTTCATTTTTTTTCTCTCTCGGCTACAGTGGTTTTTCCAGCTTTGATTCTCTAGATTATTTTTCCATTTTTCGTTGGCAATTTTACGTCTTCTAATTCAAATCACTTCCGTTTCGTCTCATACATGTCTGACAAGTCATGAAAATGAGCGCCTATTTTTGAGAGCTTGAAACATGTCGACTGTTATTTCTACTGTGCATATTTTTGAAAGGAATTGAATTTTTAATCAAGTCATAAAAACCAATAGTTTTTGTAGAATTTCTGAGTTTTATTTACTTTCAGGTTCCATTTTCACCTACTTACAAGTAGTGTTAAGAGTACTATTTTACCTCGACGTCAATAATTTATCCCAATTGGGTATACTATAGCCTACGTCACAGGTTGTGTTATTCCTACTAAATTTAACCCATGAACGGCATTTTCTGCGAGCCTAACTTCAAGCCACAAATAAACAAACGAAGTGTTTGATCGTTTAAATAGCAGCTCCGCCAGATTTTATTGCATTGTAAAGAAAAGTAATTGATATTCGATTTTTGATTAATAATTGATTTATGTGGATAGTGGCATAGAATTTAGCATTGCGTCATGGTAAATGTTATTCCTACTAAGTGGAAGTAGTTGTGTTTTTTTTATATTATACCCAATTGATTGGCATTCAATTGGGTAAAATAACCAAACTTCTAATTAAAATCTAAATTTTCTTAGAATTATGATTACTCGGTTGACATCAACATATAGTTTACTTTAGAGACTGTAGATATAGAGTTCTACCCAAATGATTTTCTTTAAAATAATTTATAGGGCGGTAAACTATTAAAAAATTTAATTTTGTCAAAATTTTAAAGCCTCAACACTAGAGAACGTGCACAAGTAATGAGTAATTTTTGGGAGGATTATGGTTTACTTACGTGTAAGTATTACTACATGTTAGGGTTATTTATTTGAACATTTTTTTAAATTATTTAAATTGGTAGTAAGATAATTTTTAAAAAAAAGTCAAATTTTAAAATTAAGAACTTAACCTTTAAAATGCCATTGCTCTTTTTCTTTTGAGCACTTTTTCTCTCTAACGGCGGTAGATTATTTTAAATTATTTTTGTGAGGCTAAGGCATTTGTGTACCAAACAAATGGAAATTTTGACCTGAAATTGTCTATTTCAATATTTTTTTAAAACTAAAGTGGTATTCACACTAGAAATTATCAGCTTTATTTACATCATTACAAAGTGTTGCACAAAAGAAACTGGGGATAGGTTAACACAATCCTATTCAGACCATCAAGTGCTTTATGGAATTATTTATTTGTCGCAGTGATCAAAATCGTATTAAGTCACATTCATTATATGAAAAAAAATAGCATTAAAGTATGCAGTTTACTACTACCAGGAAACATCTTTCGGTTAAAACAGAAAAAATTGGCACCCATGACCAGGTTTCCTTGTGTCATAAAAACTTGTAATAATGGTAGTAAATTTTAAGATGTGTTTAGATATCAGAGATGCCAACTGATCCGGTTTCAACAAAATAATTTAAAAAAACGGCGGAGAACTACAAACTTGCAGATTTCCGGTTTTTTTGTTAACTTTTTAAAAGGCCCGGGAAAAATATACTTGAGGGTGCCCCTTGGCTAAATTGGCGACTTATGTTTGGCGCTATTCCTGTTCGCACGGTAACAGGAATGGCGGCCAAAACATAATGATCTATATATATATTTCTCTTACACGGCACCAAAAAAAAGCCTCATTACAACTCCCCGAATGGCAACGTTAGAAAATCGACCAATGATTGCTGCTAAAAATGTCACATGGCAAATCTAAATGAGGTGGCTCAACATATAGCTCTTTTAAAAACGGAAACAATAACCAGAGTGAGCATTATCAGGTTGTTCAATTCAGATTCATGCCCTAAAAACATGATAATATTTAATTTAAACTGGCTCAACATATAGCGCGTTTAGAAACGGAAACAATAACCAGAGTGAGCATTATCAGGTTGTTCAATTCAGATTCATGCCCTAAAAACATGATAATATTTAATTTAAACTGGCTCAACATATAGCGCTTTTAAAAACGGAAACAATAACCAGAGTGAGCATTATCAGGTTGTTCAATTCAGATTCATGCCCTAAAAACATGATAATATTTAGTTTAAACTCAATTAGGAATTAATTAATTAATTGAAGTGAGAATGCTTTAAAAGGCCGCTGTTGAATTGATATTTTTCTACTGGGAGCTACCTAAACGTCTAAAAAACGTTTAAGTGTTTGTATTGAATGCATTGAATTTTTTTATATTTCGCGTTTATTTATGCATTGAATTTTCACTCTTTAAAATGCAGAATATTAGTGAAGCTGCTAGGGCTTTTGAACTTAATGAAAGAAAACGTGTTCGAAGAGCCCTAGAAAGTGTTGAGGAATGTTATGGAAGACGTAGGTTGCAGAGATCAAGTGCAATAATAACTGTTCAAGATGTAACAGTAGATGTCGAAGAGTATAATATTGGCTCAATGACGGAACAATGTAGTTATTGTAATGCTTACTTCTGGACCAAAGAAAGAAATTCTTCTGGAAAATATACGAAATGCTGCCACGATGGAAAAATTAATTTGCCTACACTAATGGAGGGTAGACTATACGTGAGGGTGACCCCGCCAAGTTGTGATCGCGATTGATCGCCAAGCTGGGTGATGTTGAAAACCAATCGTGATTGATTTAGATTTGAATCGTGATTCTGATTAGTTTAGAATTTAGAGTTGTTTTTAAATGAATTTTTAAATGTAATTTCAGAGATCCGTTAGTTCTACTTTGGATACCTGCTGGTAAGGTTATTTTTGCTTCTGGTACTAAAAATGAATACTGTCAATAAGATAAATCTTAAGTTTCTGTACGATTTGAATAACAATGGGAAAAAAGCAGTGATTGACTGGTGTATGAATGAAGGTTTAATTAGTAATAGATATAAATGTCCTGTTTGTGGGTTAATACGGCGTTCCGGGCAAACAAGTATGGCGCCAAACATAAGTCGCCAAGGGGCACCCTCAAGTATATTTTTCCCCTAATCGACATTCCCGAGTTGCTGCAAAAATTATTAAGTGATAATTTGATTGAGGCACGAAATTATCGAAATCATATCCCGGAATATAATTCTGCTCTTGCTTTTGCATCATTTGGAGCACACATAAAGCCACCTCCTGGAAATTTATTTTGCTAATATGTTTCTCATTTAGCTATTGTTTTGATTTTTTCACCATGTACAATCTAAATAGCTAATATACTTTTTTAAAAGCCAATAAGAACATTGGTAGAATTCTTCTACATAAGTACAATACTATGTCTTTGATGAGAAAATACTATGTCTTTGATGAGAAAATACTATGTCTTTGATGATAATATACTACGTCTTTGTGCTAGAACATTGTGTTCATTGGCGAGCGAGCGCAGCGAGCCACGGTTCACGGTGTGAACCACATAGGATCGCGCAGCAATTCTCGGGGGTTGGCGAGTGTTAACGAGCAGGGGCGGAGCCTCCTAGTCTATTATATATAATTCTCTTACGTGGCTCCCAAATTTTGGCTGTATTTCTTTTCCGCTGGTGGCAACAGTTTTCATTTTTAAAGAAGTACTTTGTACAACTAAATAAGATTCTTTTCACAACACTTAAATATTTACTTTATTTTCTTCATTTATAGAGAAAACAGTCGGCAAGAATTCTGTTAGGTTAAAAAACATTTCGCTAAAAAAATTACGAATTCTAAAAGAAATAAAAATAAACAACTTAAAAAATAAAAATGCTGTTGCCAGCCATAGAATTTTTTGAAAGTTAACTTAGAAACATAAATCAAAATGACATAGAAGCGCAACTAGATCAAAATTATGATACCTGAGCGCTTGACGTAACAAATCCTTCAATTCTATAAGTGTTGTATCGCCAAATGCCCAGATTAACAATTGTGTTTTTGAAGAAATTCTATAAAAAGTTTTAAATAAAAAAACTTCTATCCAGCTACTGCTTCTTGAAGAACTTGGCTCATTGTTTGAATTGTAAATATTGTTAATTTCATAAAAATATTGTTTTAATTTTACAGTACTTACATTATTGCTATGACCCTCTTTCATTACATTTTACAACTTCATACTAAATTTGAGGATTTTAAGTTGTTTTGTGCTTGAATAGTGACATTTAGAAATGTGTACATATAAAAATAATATTTAGAGGTTAAGAGTTGCCTCAGAAAAATTTGAATTGTTGACACTGAATTTAATAATGGAAACAATCATTTTTGTGAAAAATTGAATTGTATTGCTGACATCAAAACTAAAAATATTGTGTTTCAACTTAACAATACTACCTTAATTTTTACTTATATAATTACTATGATCCCCTTTTTATATATAAATGTATATATATATATATATGCATTTTAGAACTTCATATTAAACTTCTGTTGTGTGTCTGAATACTGACATTTAGAACAAAATTAAGGTTTAGAATTGCTTCGGAGAAATTTGAATTGTTAACAATGAATTAAACAAAAAGTTATATTTTAACTGACAAATACTATATTATAATTTTAACTTTTTCTATGACTATACTCATTTTCTTACTCTTTTCTTTGTTTTTTATATATTTTATATTTTTGTGATAAAATAAAAAATTTATAGTTGTTCTGCTTCTGAACACTGATGAAAACACAAAATGATGGGCTTCATCAACAATCAAAAATATATATATTTATTTTACAAATTCCATATTATTAGGGTGGTGCCCTTCAGAGATGGGGTGGTGCCCTTCAGAGACAAAATTATCTTCATCGAAGCCGATGCTTTACATCCGGCGTTCAGTGGCAGACTATTATTTCATATTGTTTTACAACACATGGCTTTAGCCCTCTGGTGGGAAAGACTTTAAAACAAAACTTACAACAGTTACTTTTCTCAACAACTGAAATTTAGAATAGTGTGATTAAGCAAAATATGTGAACTGTTTGCAATTTCAAATTAATATTGAAATGTACAGGTTTAGAATTTTCTAAAGTGAAAAGTTTTCGGAACATTAGTATTCAAAAAAGTATACAAAAGCTAGACGTTAAGAACGTATCTAATGAGCGAGCAAAGCGAGCATTGGATTGCGAAGCAATCCGAAATGAACTGCGAAAGCAGTTCCGGGGGTTGGCGAGAGCCAGCGAGTAGGGGGCAAAGCCTCCTAGTATTATGTATATAAAACGCTAATACGTACGTATGTATCAATAAAACCGATGATATTTCTTTTCTATCGCTGGCAATAGTTTTCATTTTTAATTGATTGGATTCGGCGCGCAAGAGCACGTAGTGAGCATCATATGGCTAACCCATGTTATATAAAACGCTAATACGTTTTAATTGATTGGTTTCGGCGCGCAACAGCACGTAGTGAGCATCATATGTCTAATCGGGCGAATTCTCACCGAATTATCAAAAAAATTCTCACAAAATTATCTTCATGGAAGCCAATGCTTTACATCCGGCGTTCATTTCTATTTCATATTGCTTTACAACACATGGTTTTAGCCCTGTGGTGGGAAAGACTTAAACAAAACTTACAACAGTTACTTTTCTCAACAACTGAAATTTAGAATAGTGTGATTAAGAAAAATATGCGAACTGTTTGCAATTTCAAATTAATATTGAAATGCACAGGTTTAGAATTTTCTACAGTGAAAAGTTTTCGGAACTTCAGTGTTCAAAAAAGTATACAAAAGCTAGACGTTAAGAACGTATCTGATGAGCGAGCAAAGCGAGCATCGGATTGCGAAGCAATTCGCAATGAACTGCGAAAGCAGTTTCGGGGGTTGGCGAGCGCCAGCGAGCAGGGGGGCGAAGCCTCCTAGTATTTCAATAAAACATTGGAAAATTTCAACAAAACATCGGATAAAGCTTGCAATGAACCCAATATAAGCAAAATTAATAAAGCCAATAAAAAGGATTTTGAATTGAAGCAAAAATTAATGGAGTAGGTGCAGAAAGAAAAAGAAAAAAAAAGCTACTGACATCTTCATTAAGCTTGAATATTCTCAAATTTAGGTGCACAGAATTATCTAATAACAGTTAGATACTGTCTAAATTTATCATGAATAGAATCTGTGTACATCCATCGCCACATAAATTCGACGAAATATGAATTGAAAATGGCGTCTGTAATACCGGACTAGCGGTGACATTTTCTTCTTAAATCCCTTTTTACGACTGCCCATATACCTTCGATCTTATTGACCAGATTCAAAAGTAACCTTACCAGCCGGTATCCAACGTAGAACTAACGGGCCTCTGAAATTGAACATTTAAAAATAACGCTAAAATCTAAACCAATTAGAATCACGATTGGGTTTCAGCATCGTCCAGCTTGGCGATCAACCGCGATCACAACGTGGCGAGAACTAAGGTTACAATATATTAGAACAATATATTATACCCAAAGGCCCAACTCAATTTAACTGTAGCAAGGTAGCGTAGTCCATAGGAGTTTGAATTATTTAAAAGTAGTGGTGACTAAAAACCTCATAAATCGAATTTACAAAACCAAGAATCATACATTAAAAGACTACCACTCGAAAATGTTTATCCGCTGTCCTGCACAAATTCGCGTCTCTGAGATATCTGCTAACTGAGAATTTTCATACAGGTCCTTAAAAAATTATGGTTACTTGTGGTTACGAGTGTTTTAAAATATCAACATTTGTTTAAATTTTGTCACCACTTTTTAGAGTTAGCAAGACCAGTGTGAAACCTTTAATGGAAATCAAAAAAGAATTTTTTTTTCTGTTTTTATTTATATGAAAACGAATATAGCTACTACAACGGGTAAAATGTTTCCACGGGGTAAAATGTTATACGTAAACAATTTTGACTACACCTAGTTTTAACGTCACTTCCTCTGAAGAAGATGAGAGGTAATATAATTGATTCTAAAACACAAAAAATTGAAAAGATTCAGTACAGACATTTATTTCTACAACACAATTCAGAAGAAAATGAATGCCACCTCATTCGTGACATTTGTTGGAATCTATTTATATAAATTTTGACAAATACGAATCTATTGCGCGACAAAATTATTAACTGTTTTATAGAGATCTATTTGATTCGCATTCCTGTC